>NW_016809035.1:342140-363776 GCF_001698545.2 Rhinopithecus bieti
GGGGAGGGCAGGAAGAGGAGGGGAGGGGAGGAGAAGAAGAGGAGGAGAGGGGAGGAAGAGGAGGGGAGGGGAGGGGAGGAGAAAGGATGGGAAGGGACAGAAGCCATCATCAACCAGTCTCCATTTCTCACCTGCAAGTTCTCAGGAATAATAAGAATAACAAAATGCAGTAAGTTACTCTGACAGTTGATGCACTAAGGGCGTTGTATGATTAATTTCATTTTAGTCCTCACAACAACCTTATGTCATTCCACTGCTTTTATTCCTAATGTACTGATGGGAAGTGGTGGCTGAGAAGCTTAGGTCACTTAACTACATAGCAGTAGATTTAGAATCAAAAGCAGATTGGCAGATTCTAAACCATGCCCTCTACCCACCAAAGGACTCAGCACCCTGATCCAATATGCCTCTTCTTCATGCATCTCCATCTAGGGACACTTTCTAAGCATCCCTTGATACCATTTCTAGTTTTGAATCTGAATGTCTTGGAAATCTGTCTAGCCATCCATATAGCCCAGATAGCATATCCTGGGGCTCCACCTCCTGGTTCAGAATCAGTTTCATCAAATATTTTCCTTGACCATTGAACACCTGCCAGATTCACATCCCGCACATGAGCTCATTGACTGCCCATAGCAGTGCTGTGTGGCGGAAGTTTCTCCACTGTCATCCTCATTTCAGACTGGGGTCCGGTGGCTCAGAGAGGTTGTGTTCACAGAGCTAGTGCACTGGAAAGCCAGGACTTGAGTCCAGCTCTTTGGATTCCACGTCTCAATCCTTTGTATCCTGTAGACAGCTGGTTCTCAGGAGTGGATAATCCAGCCCGCCTCATTCCAGTTGCATTAGAAACTTGGTCCTGTTTCCTGTGGCTCAAATCCTCTTCTCAAGCCCTACTTCCTTTCCCAGAGGCGGAGCCTGGTTCACACTGTAAGAGGCGGTAACACGGGGGTGGGGGCTGTGCAGGAGTGGGTGGCAAGGGGACACCCTTTGACCATCAATCTGAATATGGTATGTTTCTTTCTGCTACCTCTAATCTCTCACCATAGTCCCAACAACCATCACATCCATTTATCTTCAAAATCACTGACAGAGTGTCCCCTTTGGAAGAGCAACCACTTCCCTTGCCTACCCTACCAGCATATCTGTTCCACCCAGACCCTCCGCTCCTGGCCAGACCCAGCCAATCCAGACACACATCAGGGAACTGTCAGGCAGCCTTCATCATTTGGAAGTTTTTCAGCAAACATGAGGGTTTCCTTTCCACCAGGGTTGGGAAAACCATCCCATCCTGAAAGACCGGACCACAAGCCACTTAGTCTTAATACTTGCTGAAACAGAGGTAAAAGTAAAAGGGCTTCTTAGTATGGGGCACCATTCTTGGCCTGGCAAACTTATTTCCCATGCTCTTCACTGTAGAGAGAGGAGGGCGTTGGAGACGGAGTGTGTGGGTTGGTAGGAGCTACCGCCTCCCTGTTTTTCTTGGTGTCAATTAGCATAATTTAAAAGGCAAGGGGAAAAAACTGCCATCTATGTGACTGCTTTCGCCTTAAACTTGTCCGACTTTGGAGGCTGCTTATGGCCAAGTGACCCATATTTTAAAAACATTTACAATAAAATGATGTATTTTCTTTTTGTGCCATCAGCTTCCCTTATGAAAAGCAGAAATGCTTTAAAATTGTCCCTTTTTGTTAGCAGTAATGGCTATGCTATATTTCAGCTCATCCCCCTCATGGGCATAGAAAGGGAAGGGTAATAAAGGGCACAGCTGTAGGCACTTTATGGCCTGCGTGGGGGTGGGGTGGGGGGAAGGGGAGTGAAGGCAAGAAACAGATTGACTGTGTGTCAACAAATGCAGCTGGGAAAGAGAAAGCTCTTGAAGACCTCTGCAACTTAAAGTCCTGGATAAATGATGTTCCTATTTGGAAAGGAAAAAAAATGGAGGTGAAATTCAATAAAGGATGGCTGAAAAGAGAAGGGTTCCAAAGGCCTTTCTCTGCAGCTAGGCAGCTCCCAAGAGAAATGAGCAAAAGTGGCTATAGCCGACAGGGGTGGGGGTGGGAGGGGGGCTGCAGCCCAAAGAGGCAACAAAGGCCCATCCCGGCCAATGCATTACAACACCAGGCTCGGCCAAGCTGGGCCCTGATGAGATCCGCCAAGTTGGGGGTGGAAATGGTCGATTTGAAAGAAATGCCCCAGGAAACTCTGACACAGTTATACTTCAGGGCATGCTCATGCCTTGCATTTGAGGAAGAAAAAGGCAGAAGATAGATGACCCCTTAGGACAGAGGCTGAGTCAGGTTATGATAGAAAAAACATTGCTCTGGGGCTCAGGAGACTTAGATCCAGCCCCAGCTCTGGCACTGACCAACTTTGTGGGGTAAGCACGTCCACGAGCAGTGTCAGCCCTGGATTTGCAGGCCCTTGATTGGTGATGAAAACTTGCCCTTCCAGCGTCTCCCTGGAATCTCACCAACACCCTGGGAAGCAAGTTGAGATCCTTGGCCCCACAATCTGCACATAAGTAAACGAAGTCTCAAGGAGGGAAAGTGCTTGCCGAGGGTCACACGGATAACAAACAGAAAAGGCAGTGTTTTATCTCCAGGAGAACCCCTTCCTTCCTTTTCCATTCCATTAGCCTTGGCAAATGGAGAGAGAAGCTTTCCTTTATGAGAACCCCATAGGGAAAGCCTCCAGGAAGAAGTAGCTGTGTCTTCTGGGGACCAGCACGTCCCACAGAGGTTGCTGAGCACCAATTCTAAAGCAAATTATATCTGTTAGAAAGCAAAGAGCGGCCGGGTGCGGTGGCTCATGCCTGTAATCCCAGCACTTTGGGAGGCTGAGGCAGGTGGATCATGAGGTCAAGAGATTGAGACCATCCTGGCCAACATGGTGAAACCCCATCTCTACTAAAAATACAAAAATTAACCGGGCGTGGTGGCGGGCACCTGTAGTCCCAGCTACTCAGGAGGCTGAGGCAGGAGAATCCCTTGGACTCAGGAGGCAGAGGTTACAGTGAGCCGAGATCTCGCCACTTGTCACTCCAGCCTGGGTGACAGAGTGAGACTCCACCTTAAAAAAAAAAAAAAAAAGCAAGGAGCAGAAACCTCACTCAGTCTGGCTTACATAAGAAGCGAATCTCACAACACCTAGAAGCCCAGAGGGTTGGTCTAGCGGCTTCACGCTGGTAAAGAAGCATCGCTCTGCTCCTTCACTCCAGAGAGAACTTCACCCTGAAACTAGTAGCCAAATGGCAGAAGTTCCAAGCATAACACCCAGACATGACAACAGCCAAGAAGATCACCTTTCCCTGCAACTCCCTCTTAAGAGTAAGAAACCTTCCCAACAGACCTCCTGAAGACTCTTTGGACAGAATTGGGTCATCTGCCCGTTCCTGAACCAATTATCAAGGGGAGTGGGATTACCCTTAGTTAATAAAAGCCTTTACATGGAATCAGGGCTCAGGTCAGCCCTCCCCAAAGCCCATGGTGAGGAGTGGAGACATGAGAAAATAGGAATCTGCTGGAAAGAAAGTTGTAGAAACAAATTTTGGGTAGGCAACCAATAGTAACCACTGAACCAATGGCATCCACTAAAGAGGTTTGAGAAATACATGACTCTGACTATGTACCTGTTGGAATGGCTAAAATTAAAAAAAATGAAATGTACCCCAAAATGAGACAATGTGTATTAAGTGCTTAGCATAACACCAGGCACATGGTAAGCAATCAATAAATACTGTTATTATTATTATTGTTATTATTATTATTGAGATGGAGTTTCACTCTTTTTTGCCCAGGCTGGAGTACAATGGCGTGATCTTGGCTCACCGCAACCTCCACCTCCCGGGTTCAAGTGATTCTCCTGCCTCAGCCTTCCCGAGCAGCTGGGATTACAGGTATGTGCCACCATGCCTGGCTAATTTTGTATTTTAGTAGAGATGGAGTTTCTCCATGTTGGTCAGGCTGATCTCGAACCCCCAACCTCAGGTGATCCGCCTGCCTCAAACTCCCAAAATGCTGGGATTACAGGTGCGAGCCACCACACCCGGCCAAGAGTCTGCGCTTCTAACCAATCACAGGTGAAGGCAGTGATGCTGGTCTGCAGACCACACCTTGAGAAGCAAGGCTCTAGGTCTCAGGGAAGGCCATGAATCAGAGGAATTGGAGAGAAATGGAGGGGAGGGGTTCTGCCACAGGTGGTGGGAACAAATCTAGAGTGTAATGTTCCAAAACTGTTATCAAGACTGCATTTAAAGTTGGTGTCACTTAAGAAACATAGGTTACAGAATGGTTACCACATGTTAGCAAGAATTAGACAAGACTGACTATACTGTTGTGATTAAAACAACAAACAAATACGTAGTGTGTTTTTAAAACACTCAATTGCTCTGCCGTCTTGTTAAATACATGGCCTTATGAGGTAGATTTTAGCATTATCCCCATTTTACAGAGACTTCAATGAATTTGCCCAAAGTCACCCAATCAGCATAAGTGACTAAAACTAGATTAGATTTCCAGCTTGTCTAACTCTACTTTTTTTTTAATCTTTCAAGTTTTATTTAAGTGCAATGATCCAGGATGGATTTTAGACCTTGTTGAAAGGAGCCACATCCATGGGCTATACATAATCCTCAAAAGCAGCGATCTGCTCCTCCAGCATATCTGCTCCAACTTTATCTTCTTCAACCACATACGGTATTTGAAGCCTCTTAAATCTGTATCCCCACTGGAACCAGTTTAGATGAGCCCCAGACTAAGCCATCTGCTTGAATGCTTCTGACGCATTCCTTTAATTTCGCCATATCTGTCTCATCATCCCAAGGGTTCACATCTAGTAAGATGGAGGACTTGGCAACAAGTGCAGGGGTTTTTTTGTTTCTTTTAGGTTTGACGATCCTCTCTAATTTTTGCACTTATCATGTATTTTTTCTTCTATTGATCTTATTTTACTTTTTTTTTTTTTTTTTTTTTTTTTTTGGTTTTGTTTTGTTTTGTTTTGTTTTGAGATGGAGTCTCACTTTGTCGCCCAGGCTGGAGTGCAGTGGCATGATCTCCGCTCACTGCAACCTCTGCCTCCTGGGTTCAAGCGGTTCTCCTGCCTCAGCCTCTTGAGTAGCTGGGATTACAGGTACCCACCACCACGCCTGGCTAATTTTTGTATTTTTAGTAAAGAGTGGGGTTTCACCATGTTGGTCAGGCTGGTCTCGAACTCCTGACCTCAAATGACCCACCCGCCTTGGCCTCCCAAAGTGCTGGGATTTACAGGCGTGAGCCACCGTGCCTAGCCTTAAGTGAAGGTTTTTTGGCTTTCTTTGATTCATATTGTGCAAGGCGTTCTTACCTTAGCCTCTTTGCTTCTTTACTTTCCTCCTCATCAGATCCAAGGAGATCAATTTCATCATCATCTTTACTATCTGTAGCTCCACTTCCTGTAGTGTCTTCCACATTAGCAGGACCATACCTGCCCACAGCTTTCTTCACTCCTGGCAGTCTGGCCTTTTCCTTTTCATAAGACTTGATCTGATTATAACAATGTAGGGCATGACACAAGTCAGCAGGTGGTGGGCTGGACACTGCTTCAAATATTGCCACATGTGCTTGTGATGGCACATACCCCTTGATGTAGCTCTTGTCTGCCAGGTAATCGTTGAGCACCTGGAGTAAGAAACCTTCCCAACAGACCTCCTGAAGACTCTTTTCAGGTCTCCAAAACCCATGGCATCGTCCACTGTATCCAAGAGCTGGGAGCAGCAGAAAGACAGAGTGCAAGTTGTGCGTGCCCTGTGCTGAGAGAGGAATTTTTTTATTCCTCTAACAATTTATCACCCAAGCTTCCACTCCCCAGCAGAAAAATAAGTAACCTTGTTTCATCTGTAGACCCAGAACCTGTCTTTGACTGACTGTTGCTCCCACTTGCTACAGCAGGACCTGAGTTCCAACAATCCCCAAAGTGTTTCTGGAAATCCCCATAAAGTATGTTGCACGTATTCACAAAATTAAGATAACCATCTGTAGAGCTTAAGCTATATATATCCAGGTCGGTGTTGTTTCAATATTTCTTCCTCCACATCCTCACGCCCATACCTAACATCCAGCCACACTTCCCTAAGCACCATTCCTGGAACATCTGATGCACCTGTTATACCTGCCCCAGCTCCTCTCCAGTGATGAATCCCAACGTCTCTGCTTGGTGAACTCCGCTTTCAAAATTCATTTCAAAGTCACCTCCTCTGTGAAGCTAAGAGTGCCTAGAAAAAATAAATCAGTGATTTTTTCCTTCCATTGTGTCTAATTTATTAACCAACACGTTTTATAAAGTGCCTGCCAGGAGCCAGAGTATGAGGATTAAAATGAATGAATAACGTAGAGCTTAGCTCAATGCCCAGCACCCTAAAAACACTGCATAGGAGTTGGTTATGGTGCCGACGATGACAGTGCTGTTGCTGCTGCTGAGTCTGAGAGAGAGAGAGGACGAACGCACAGCCCGGGATCCAAGGGGCCTGGAGCTGCTGAGAAAGGCCCACAGGAAACCCCAAGACCTTGCAAGCTGAGCTTTGTAATAAGGCACAGGGCACTTTTGGATCACACGGACGGGATTCTAATCCAGTCTACCTTCTGAAGAGATCAAAAAAATTCCCCCAAGGAGTGGGCATAGAATGGAGCAGTACAAACCAAAATAAATATGCATTCCAAGAAGCTGCTAAAGCTCTAACCTTTTTAGACTACGTTTTGGGAGTGCCATTTTACACCAGGCTCGACAGTCGAGCCACTTGGATCCGAGAGCCCATGGCCACCCAGCCTGCTCAGGACACCCGCCTCGCGAGTGGCAGCGCCAGGACTCGGGTCCAGATGTGCCTGGGAAGCTTCCCCAGGGGAAGTCCGCCCTGGACCCCTGGAGACCCACATCGTCCGGTGTGTTTTCCTTTCACAACGCTTCCCACAGCCTGTAATTACATGATTATATATTTGGGGGCATGTGTTTACTGTCTGTCTCCCTGACTGGGCTGTCAGCGTTTTGTTCACCGCTGGGTTCTCAGGACTCCGCGCTCAGGAAAGGTTCAGCGAGGTTTGTGTTCAGGGAACTGGGGAGGGCGGGGCCCCAGCGAGGAGCAGCTGGGCCCGGCGCGGGGATGGGCGGGGCCCGGGGAGTAGGAGGGGTCTGAGTGAGGGGCTGCTGGGCAAGGAGTCTCCCCGCAGCACTCTACCCAGAGCAACCCTGAGAGTCTAAGACCCTGTCCGATAGGTAGCCTGCTCCAGCCAGACCATCCTCCACCATGTCCACATTGAGCTTTCAGAAAATGTACATTCAACCATTGTAGTGGCCCTTTCCCGCCTTCAGAATAAAATCCAAATCTTAAATGCAAGATTATACGCATCTTTATTCAGTTATATTCCAAACACTTATTATTCTGAAGGGTTTTTTTTTTAAAATTAAGCATTAAAAGATACTTTAATAAAGCAACTCATGGATATGTGATAAAATCGCACAAAATATACACTCACAAGTGTATGTAAAACTGGTGACATCTGTATAAATTTGGCGGGTTGTATCGATGTTAATTTCCTGATGGTGATAATGTAATATAACCATGCACGGTGTTTCATTTGTTTTATTTCTTACAGCTGTGTATGACTCTAAAATTACCTCCTAGTAGTTTTTTATAAATATACATACATAACAGAAAATAGTTGCCAATAAGCTATTTTTAAATACTTTCTATGTATACCTCGTGTTCCCTGAAAGGTACTTGAAGGGAAAAACCAGGTCTGATTGATTTTCATAACAGCAATAGAAGTTAGTAACTTCGTACATAGTACAAATGAATCTCTAAGAATTCTCAGGTCACAGTTCAGTGCCTAACTCAATGATTAAGCTTGCAGGACCTTTTAAGCCCTGGTAGAGACCCTGGCAAAAGGTTGACATGATCATATGTTTTGTAAAGTTTGAAAATTAAGACATTTTGTGGCCATCTGTTAAGATCACTGTTTCTTTTCATTCTAACTTCCCTTTATCGAATTTCTCTTCCATCAGTGGCAATGTCCTGGCTCAGGGCATTTTGGGGTCTTGCTAAGAGGAGATTGAGTTGGAAATGCTCCGTTTTAATCACACTTTGGAAAGATGTTTTGGGGACTTTTTAGTAAAACAGGTGAGAAATTTGCAGCCTCCTGATGCGGATACACATGAAGGGTATCTTTTATTTTTGCATCTTCAAATATATTTTGAAATCCTCTGGAAAATTAACATAGTAAAAAAATGGTACATGAAACAAAAAGAAACAAAGATGAGCAATAAAACCAAAGAAAATTATTCTGACGCTGAGAAGCATAACAAAATCAATTTCAGATAATACTAAAACATAATGAACTGAGAATGAGAGACACATTTTAAATAACAACAATGGTCAGGCTTTTGGATTGCTTGGTAATCTAATGATAAGAGTGAAGTACAGGGACCCACGTGGAATAGATTTAAACTTGCTTACTGATTTGCTAAGGAATACTAACAACTCTGAAGATAATATCAAACGCCTGACCCACGCTACGGGGAAGACACGGAAGACATACTGGTTATAGGTGTTACCAATTCAATGAGTCACTGTGCATTAGGCATTCACTGTGCGAGAAAACTTTAACTGCCCTGAAAGATTACAGTTCATTCACGATAGGAGCTTGATATTTCCTCAAATTTGACAACCATCCTAAAAAAACTTGTATCGCTTATAAGTGACATTTGTTACGGAGTTGAAACAAAGAATTCCAAACTCTCCATATAAAACAAATTCTGTTTTATTTTATGTATTATTATTATTATTTGAGACACAGTCTCTGTCGCTCAGGTTGGAGTGCAGTGGTGTCATGTTGGCTCACCGCAGCCTCTGCCTCCCAGGTTCAAGTGATTCTCCTGTCTCAGCCTCCCAAGTAGCTGGGATTACAGGCATCCGCCACCACACCTGGCTAATTTTGTATTTTAGTAGAGACGGGGTTTCGCCATGTTGACCAGGCTGGTCTTGAACTCCTGACCTCAGGTGATCCACCCGCCTTGGCATCCCAAAGTGCTGGGATTACAGGCATGAGCCACCATACCTGGCCTCCATATAAAAACACATTTATGATCAACCACACTAGAAGAGAGAGGCTGATTATCTTTCTGTTTTCTCTATGGAAAATGTAACAAAATCCTTGTTTATACAAAGACGTGTCTTGGTCCATTTGGGTTACTTTAACAGAATACCTTAGGCTGGGTATTTTTTAAACAATAGAAATGTATTGCACACAGTTTTGGAGGCTGGGAAGTTCGAGACCAAGGAGCCAGCAAACTCAGTGTGTGGTGAGGGCCTGCTCTCTGATTAAAAGATGGCACTTTCCTGCTGAGTCCTTACGTGGCGGCAGGGACAAATGAGCTCCCTCAAGCCACTTTTATGAGGGCACGAGTCCCATTCATGAGGGTGGGTATTGTGATTGAATCACTTCCCAAAACCCCATCTCTTAATCCTATTACCTTGGAAATTAGGTTCCAACATAAAAACGTAGAGAGGACACGAACATTTAGACCATAGCAAGGTGATTAACGATTATGCAGTCAAATATAGTAGGAAAATGATTATAATAGAGGATTTCAAATCATTAATAAAAAATACTAGGTTTTTTTCAGAAAAACCTTGTGATGTTCATGGTACTGGACAACTTCATAAAATGTGCATGTAAGCATTCACTTTCATGTTTAACTCGGCATTCGTAGTTTTGTATTCTTTTGTTACAGAACCAAGCACTACAGAAGCATCAGGGCCGCCCAAGCCTGGATCTGCCTCCATCTCTGTAATCCAAGGGCATACGCTGCCTCTGCTTACTTATCAGCGCCAGCTTCCACCACCACCCACCATCCCCAACCACACAGACACACCCATGAATTCCACGCACCAGCACTTCACATATGTTATCTCATTTAATCTTCATACAAACCCTTTTAGCTGGATTCTGTTTTTATTCCTACACTGACGGATTAATGGCAGAGCAGGGGTTCGAACCTAGGTAACCAGGTTCCAGCGTCCATGCTATTAATGACGACATTTGGTTTCCTGCCAATGTTGGTCATATCATCTTTAAAATTTATGAAGAACTACTAACCGTGCTAGCGTTAGAGGCATTATCATTTCATTCTGCTAACAACCTGAGGAGATAGATTGAGACTCTTCACTTCCACGCAAGAAATGCTAAGGATGCATCAATCAGAATAGGCTAGGACATGCTGCAGAAACAACCTCCACAATCTCTGCGCAACAGTGAGGTTATTTCTCAACTCCTGTTCTATTTGTTGTATTTCCTTCCAGTCATGTGGCAGAAACACACCAGCGATCCTGCTGTCACAACCCGGCCTGATTGGGCTGCTCGGATTAGCGATAAGCATGAGATGCTCTGGGGAAAAAGGGACAGATGGCGCCTAACCTGGCTTTGGAAGGCGAGCAAAGAGTGACAAGGATGCTTTCCTAGAGGAGCTGATGCTTGAATGAGCTTTAGAATAGAGCAAAAATTAGCAAGGTGGGTGACAGGAAGGAGAAATTCTTTTTTTTTTTTTTTTTTTTTTTTTTTTTTTTTTTTGAGACGTGAGTTTCCCACTCTGTTGCCCAGGCTGGAGTACAATGGCGCGATCTCGGCTCACTGCAACTTCCGCTTCCCGGTTCAAGCAATTCTCCGGCCTCAGCCTCCTGAGTAGCTGGGATTACAGGCACATGCCACCACACTCGGCTAATTTTTTTGTACTTTTGATACAGACGGGGTTTCACTATGTTGGTCAGGCTGGTCTTAAACTCCTGACCTCAGGTGATCCACCTGCCTCGACCTCCCAAAGTGCTGGGATTACAGGAGTAAGCCACCGCTCCCGGCCAGGAGGGAGCGTTCGCTAAGAAAAGAATTACTGCCCCTAATTTACAGAAGAGAAAACTGAGGCTCCTCCAAGATCACATATCTCACCAGCAGAGGGCCAGGGATAGACTCACTGAATTGTCTGCTCTCCCTACAATGTTGTATGTCTGTCTTGCCTGCAAATGTTTCAACATGCCTCTTCCCCTACCTGAATCAGAACCCAGCCCTCCAGCCCCCAGTGAGGGGGCACAAAGAGGAAAAGGAGCCGCCGCGGAAGGAAGGCATATGCCAATGAGCCCCTGGAGCTGGGGGTCTGGGGAATGAGCACGTGGGAACCAGCCTAAGCGTTTGTGGGCTCTGGAACAGCCACCCTGGCCTTCCGGACCTTCATTTGACTCTTTAACGAACTGGAATGACCTGAGAAAGAGGCCTGGGAATCTACTGGGAAAACCCCAGCTCAGAGGGCCTCCAGGGAAGGAAACCTCCTCCAATCCCAGGCTTCTGGACTTTTTCTTCGTCTAGTGCTCCTCCTACTCCTAGCTGCAGCAGACACTGTGTTGGGTATCTGCCTGGCCTACACCTGTCTCCCTGAGAGCTGTCCCCTCACACCCACTCTCAGAACCTTCTTGGTAATATCTGTGCCCATCCACCCCAGCCTCAGCTGAGGTGGCCCAGACAGGGTTGTAGTACAGACAGAGTGGGACAGGGAGCAAAGACCGTGTGGCTCTGAAGCGAGTAATTGCAGCGCTGAACTTTCCAGGACACCCAGCGGTAGTAGCATTCTTTTTTTTCCTTTTTTTCTTTTTTGTCATCTCCTTTAAGGCAGTTGAGTGGGTTCTAGTGATGGTTCTGTTAAATTAAGTTTAGCCTAAAGCTGCCTCCTTACATATTTTAAGTTCGGCCTAAAGGCTTCTCCTACCTAGTGAACTGTAACCTAACAGGATGTGTGAACAGACTGTAACCTCCTCTTGTGCCAGTCACTGAATTTCTGCCAATCACAGGTGGCCAACTGTTCAAATCAAGTTTAAATCAGGTGAATGCTGTCGTAACCACGTGGGCTGTCTCTGTACCTCCATTCTGCCTTCTGCCGGTCATTTTCCTTTTTCTGTCCGTAAATCTTCTTATACCACACGACTAGCTGGACCCTCTCATTGAGGGGCTACCCAATTCACAAATCCTTCTTTGCTCTGTTAAACTATGCCAGTTTGTACATTTCACCTCTTCCTTTCCTCCTCTTTTTCTTTCCCTTTCTTTCTCCTTCTTTCCTGTTCTTCCCCATCTTCCCCTTCCTTCCTTCTTTCCTTCCTTGCTTCCTTACTTCCTTCCTTCCCTTCCTCTTTCCTTCCTCCCTCTCTTCCTCCCTCCCTCTCTCTCTCTCTATTTCTCTCCCTTCCTCCCTCCCTTCCTCCTTCCCTCTTTCTCTTTCCCTCCCTCCCTCCCTCCCTCCCTCCTTCCTTCCTTCCTTCCTTCCTCTCTTTCTTCTTTTTTTCTTTCGCCCAGACTATAGTGCAGTGGCATGATCACAGCTCACTGCAACCTTCCATCTCAGCCTCCCAAGTAGCTGGGACCATAGGCGCGTGTCACCACGCCTGACTATTTTTTGTATTTTTTTGTATGGTCAGGGTTTCACTATGTTGTCCAGGCTGGTCTCGAAATCCTGGGTTCAAGCAATCCTCCTGCCTCGGACTCCCAAAGTGCTGGGATTACAGGAATCATCCTGATGCTGCCTGTCAGATTGTGTGCATGTGTGCCTTTTCCTGGGGCATGCTTCCTAGGAATCCTCTTAAGATCCTAGAGTGGGCCGGGTGCGGTGGCTCAAGCCTGTAATCCCAGCACTTTGGGAGGCCGAGACGGGTGGATCACGAGGTCAGGAGATCGAGACCATCCTGGCTAACACGGTGAAACCCTGTCTCTACTAAAAAAAATGCAAAAAACTAACCGGGCATGGTGGCAGGCGCCTGTAGTCCCAGCTACTCGGGAGGCTGAAGCAGGAAAATGGAGTAAACCCAGGAAGCGGAGCTTGCAGTGAGCTGAGATCCAGCCATTGCACTCCAGCCTGGGCGACAGAGTGAGACTTCGTCTAAAAAAAAAAAAAAAAAAGATCCTAGAGTGATCTGTGGCCCAGAAAAGGTTAGGAACTGTTAAAAGAAAAAAATTGGCCAGGCACCATGGCTCAGGGCTGCAATCCCAACACTTTGGGAGGCTGAGGTGGGAGGCTCGTTTGAGCCTGGGAGGTCAAAGCTGCAGTGAGCCATGATTCTGTCATGGCACTACACCGGTGCGTGCAGGTTCTTATTCCTGTCCCCTCTCCCTCCTTCATCTGTTTTCCAGAGGTCTCCAGTTTTGGACACTGAGGTATCCAGACCCAATCTCAGGTGGAACAGAAATCAGAGTCCTTGGTGGCAGCTCTTGGGCCAGACCCTAATGCTCCTGATGGCTTCTGTAGTATGCATGGGCAGAGAGCTGTGGAGTTCGACTTCCCGCCTGGAATCAGGCCCTTCCTAATGGCTGAGAGTGAAAAGGGAGCTGCTTGGAAAGCCCAGGCTGACCCACTCATGGAGGGAGCCAGGGAAGGGGGGCAGAACTGGCATGCTGTCTCATTCGTTTTGAAAGAATATTGTCTCTCTGTCTCCCAAGAGATGGGCTCAGTGGAGACTCTGGAAACTGAGCCAGGATTTTAGGACGTCTGAATTCCTCTCTCTGCATGGCAATAAATAAGCCCTATTCTTGGGGACACTTTGAGCATCACAAAATGATACATAAGAGAGTCGTCAGAGCTGGGCGCGGTGGCTCACGCCTGTAATCCCAGCACTTTGGGAGGCCAAGGTGGGTGGATCACGAGGTCAGGAGATCGAGAGCATCCTGGCTAACATGGTGAAACCTCGTCTCTACTAAAAATACAGACAATTAGTGGGGCATGATGGCATGTGCCTGTAGTCCCAGCTGCTCGGGAGGCTGAGGCAGGAGAATCACTTGAACCCAGAAGGCAGAGGTTGCAGCGAGCCGAGATTGCGCCACTGCACTCCAGCCTCAGCGACAGAGCAAGACTCCATCTAAAACAAGAAAGCCATCAGAAGATAATAATTTTTAAAAACAATTTTTGGAGACAGAGTCTCACTGTCACCCATGCTGGAGTACAGCGGTATGATCATAGCTCATTGCAGCCTTGAACTCCTAGGCTCAAGCAATCCTCCTGCCTCAGCCTCCCAAAGTAGCTAAGACTACAGCCCTGCATCACCATACCTGAATAATTATTTATTTTTTTGTGGAGATGGGGGTCTCACTGTGTTGTCCAGGCTGGTCTTCAAACCCCTGGTATCAAGCAGTCCTCCCACCTGGGCCTCCTAAAGTGCTAAGATTACAGATGTGAGTCGCAGTGCCCAACTGAGAAAATGATTTTTAAATGCAGGTCACATTTGTGGTTTGTGTTACTTCCTGGTTTTGCTAATTAAAGCAATACACAAACCCACCCCTTTCCTTTTTTCCTCCTATAGCTCTATCTATGAAAATTCTATGGTGGGCATTTTCTTCTTACTTTTCCCCAAAGCCTAGTCAGTGTCTCTGGGACTTCAAGCAGGGGAAGAAAACCATTCTTATGAAGACAAGATTGTATAGATTTCTATTCCGGTCAAGTGTTAATACCCAAAGAGTAGCTAATGCTTCCTTTCTCACACCCTAGAAATCTTGGTGGCTGATCCTGGTTGGAGGCCATCCCAGACCCAAGGGCAGGAATATGGTGGCCGTTAAGAAGTTGGAGAAAGTTGTTAGGGTGAATCAACTGTGGACTTCAGCTCCTTATGAAAAGTGGGAAGTACATGCTGGGTTATAAGCTGTCCCTGAAGATGATCAGACAAGGCAAAGCGAAATTGATCATCCTCGCTAACAACTGCCCAGCTTTGAGGAAATCCAAGATAGAGTACTAGGCCCTGTTGGCCAAAACTGGTGTCCAGTCTTATTGCCACTACAGTGGCAAGTATATTGAATTAGGCACAGCATGCAGAAAATACTAGAGTCTGTACATTGTCTATCATTGATCCCGGTGATTCTGAGTTCATTAGAAGCATGCCAGAGAAGACTGGTGAAAAGTAAATCATACAAAATTTTTATTTAATAAAACTTGTCAGAACTTTTTTTTTTTAAAGAGTAGTTTATGTCACCATTGCAAGAGATAGTTGGAATCCTCCCATTTCCCCTGTTCTCAGTGTCACACACTGAGAACTCCTGCAGGATGATAACCTCAGAGGGGTTCTCTATCAGATGCCACCTCCATCTCAGGAAGTGATGGGGGGGAAGTTACACTGGACATTTACTGAGTACCAGGCTCTATACTGCTTTAACACATCCAGTGCAGGATTTATGATCCTCATTTTCCAATCAGGGAAACTAAGTCTCAGAGCAACAAAGCTTTCCCAGGATAACTTAGCTAGGGGTCTCAGAGTCTGCCTGCAAACCTAAGTCTGTTTTGGCTCCAGAAGCTGTGGGCCATTCACTTTGTAGCTCTGTTTCAGAAACATCACTTTCCTTATTGTCGGTTAAGATTCCATACTGCCAGATCAAGGAATCCCATTCTCTCCCAGTAGGAAATTTCACAAACCCCCTAGTCAACAGCGAATTGGAGAGTCGCCCCATGAAACCTGGGCATCCATCTACTAAATGCAGGCTGGGGGAGGGGCTCAGGCAGTTGCTGGTTCTGGTCCCTTCTTGAGTTTGACTTCATTTCCTGTCCTTGGAGGCCATGGGACACCCCCATATCTTTCCCATACATTGACCTTTTTTGATTAAATAGGAAGAATAGATTTTTGCTTCTTTTTTCCTTTCTTTCTTTTTTTTCGAGATAGTGCCTTACTCTGTTGCCAGGCTAGAGTGCAATGGTGTGATCTCGGCTCACTGCAGCCTCGTACTCCTGGGCTCAAGTGATCCTCCTGCTCAGCCTCCCGAGTAGCTGGGACTACAGGTGCACACCACCATACCTGGGGAATTTTTAAATTTTTTGTAGAGATGGGGTCTCACTATGTTGCCCAGGCTGGTCTTGAACTCCTGGCCGCAAGTGATCCTCCTACCTCAGCCTCCCAAAGCACTGGGATTACAGGAGCAAGCCACCATGCCTGGCTGATTTTTGCTTCTTAAAATCACGTGAACCCTGATTAAGACAGAAATAAATCAATCCAGTTCTTTTTGTTTTGTTTTGAGGTAGAGTCTTGCTGTGTCGCCCAGGCTAGAGGGCAGTGGCACAATCTTGGCTCACTGCAACCTCTGCTTCCTGGGTTCAAGTGATTCTCCTGCTTCAGCTTTGGACTAGCTGGGATTACAGGCGTGCGCCACCACATCTGGCTAATTTTTGTATTTTTAGTAAAGATGGGATTTCACCATGTTGCCCAGGCTGTTCTCAAACTCCTGGCCTCAAGTGATTTGCCTGCCTCAGCCTCCCAAAGTGCTGGGATTACAGGCATGAGCCACCGTGCCCAGCTTCAATCCAGTTATTTTATTGCTCACTTTTCAAAACGTTCCTGAAAACTTCAGTAATGACATTCATGAAGTCTCAGACACCAGGAACGTCTGCACGGCTGGTTACGTGGCGGGGCATCTGGGGTCTTCCCCATGGTCTTTGTTTAATAACAACCTCTGCCATGTGCACGCCACACTTTCTCCCAGCTGCCTCCTGGATTTACAGGAAGCACAGCCTAGTGGGAGATGCTCAGGTTTGGGTATCAGAGCAGAGTTTGAATCCTGGCTCTACCAACTTGAGTAAGCAGCTTCACTTCCCAGAGCTTCAGCATCTTCTCAACTGCCAAATGGGAATAACAGCATCTCCATCACCTGGTTGTTTTAAAGATCTCAGAAAATAAAGTCTGTAAAACAAGGAGCACAGAGTAGACATCAATAAATGGCAAATGTTACTTCGATTTTAACCCCAGGTTTTCAGGGACTATCGTTATGACAGTGTTCTCTCCTGTTGCTCACATAAACCTGGAATGGAATTATCCTGGAATTTCTGATATTTTAGTACCCAAAAGGCATCTCCCAAACTGAGACCTCATGCTCTAGAGTCTGCTTTGGAATCTGTGGTCTTTGCACTTAAGACCTGGGCCTCAGAAGGGGTGGGCGGTGGCAGAACCTGCTGGATTGTCCCTGACAGGGGAATTTCATCACTTCTAGGCTCCTAGTCCTGGTTGACAATGACACCTCTTCTAAGCAGGCGGCCCTGTCTGTGCCGCCCCCAAAGAGCTGCAATCAGGCCCCATGCTTGGCCCTGCCAGGCTCCTGGAGAGCTCTGGATCCTGGTCATCAGCCTCCAGTGCCAGCCATGCAAAAAGAGGCCACTTTACATTTGATACAAAGCATCAGCCAATCTCATTCACGGTGTCTGGAATTTGCTAAGCTCCGGACGTAAGGCTGGTAAGTAGCACTTCCTTCCACACGAGCTCCCTTTCTGCCTCCCCACCACTGAGATGCTCATGGACCCAGATGAACATGCAGTGCCTTGTCTTTTCCACCGCTCATCTCCCCAGATGCCAAGAGATGTTGTTCCAGGGAACAGTCTTAGAAAAACCCCATTCTCCTCTCTGCTTCTCACCTGCCAAGAAGCCCGCAGGTGCCTGATGGAGGCCAAGGAGCTGCCAGAAGGTGTCAGCCCATTCATACTGGTTGAGAAGTGGCCTCCTCTTTGCCAAGACCAGCCTTGGCAGCTCTGTCGCAGGGCCTGGTTCTTATTCATAGCACCTGTCTGCCCAGGCCTCAAACCCCATCTCCCACCCCTGCTGTTTCGCACAAATGCAGGTGACCCCATGACCAGGGCCTCCCTCAGAGCCCACGGTCTTCTGACAAAGTGCTGCTTGTTGGAAACGCTGAGTCTCAGAGAGTCTCCAGTCCTAGAAATGAGAGAAGCCAAGAGATGGATGATCCTGCCCTATGTGCTCGTTTCATAGAGAGGAGCTCCAGTGGGGACAGGAGAAGGATCTTGGAAAGCATCATTGGGTCTGGCAGATCTCAGCCCTGGCTGCAGTTAGAATCATCTGGGAGAACTTAAAAAAATGAGATTCTGATTTAAATGGGGGGTGGGGAGTGGGGAGTGGGCAGTGGGGTGGGAGGGAGAACCCTCAGGGAAGCTCAAATTGGGAATCCCTAATCTGGTTCAACCCAGAACCTGTCTTACACATGGGGGAACAGAAGTCATTAGAAGAGGGCTTTTGAGGTTGTTAACTCATCTAACCCACCTGCTTACAGCTGCAGACACTGAGGCCCAGAGAGGTTAAGTAGACTCAAGGCTCATGGTTGGTAAGTGCTACCTTTTAGTATTTTGGGCAGTTTGGCTTTTAATCATCTCAAAATTGTTCTGTTTCTATCATCTCTGGTTTTATTGCCTTAAAAATCTGCTTTAAACGTATCATGATTCCCTAATGGGCCAGGCTGGAGTGCAGTGGCGTGTTCTCGGCTCACTGCAAGCTCCGCCTCCCGGGTTCACGCCATTCTCCTGCCTCAGCCTCCTGAGTAGCTGGGACTACAGGTGCCCGCCACCACAGCCGGCTAATTTTTTGTATTTTTAGTAGAGACGGGGTTTCACCGTGTTAGCCAGGATGGTCTCGATCTCATGACGTCGTGATCCACCCGCCTCGGCCTCCCAAAGTGCTGGGATTACAGGCATGAGCCACCGCACCTGGCCAATTTTAAATATTTAGGTATGGGATGTGGGCGTCCATTTGTACCCTTGACTTGGCCCTGCATGTTTTGGGGACATCTGCTTTTCAGTTTTGGCCCCTTGTAGGTGGAGACTTCATGGTCCCTGACTTGTTAAAAGCTCCCTCATGTCTCCTAGAAAGGAACGGCGAGAACTGGCCTCAGTGTTGACCTCTGTGGATCTCAGAGAAGGCAAGGTGGTAGTAGTCAGCCTTGCTGCGGGAAGGCAAGCGGCCCAGCCCTCTAGTCTGTATAAGAGCAGCATTGGCAGTTGCTGGTGGGAGTCACAGACTATACCTATTGTCAAAAAGAATGCACAAGGTGCTGATGTATTACGGAACCAGGATGTGGCGTCCCTAAGCCCTGGTTGGTAAGCACCTCCTTTCTTTCTTCCTGCAGTACACTTCTTACAAAGTCCTGTTTTTAAATTCCAAGGCTATGGTTTTTTCATTTTCACGACAGAATTTCCATGGAATATATGAATACTAGGAACAGGACTGCTGGGTCGTAGGTACTAATTTGCCTAAGTAATTCTAGATTGTCCTTTAGCATGGCTGCACCTGTCTACGATCACAGCAACTGTGCATGAGGGCGCCACCGCCCCCACACTTCTGCAAACACCTGTCATGATTTAGTTTTCTAATTTGTGCCAGATCACCAATAGAAAAGTTATAAATATATGTGGCTCTAATTTGCAATTTTTAAATTACTAATGACTTTGAGCATCTTATACCTGTTAGCTTCAATTATCTCCACATCCTCCCATGTAGTATCAGCCTGCCCATCTTTCTCTAGGGTTCTCTGCAAGGATAGCTGGGAGAGACTAGAACCAGTTTGCTGATATCTAGAGTTGTTATGACACAGAATAGTGGAGAGGCCGTGCTGGTACAGCATTAGCCGCTCGTTTCTTCTCATCTCTTTAGGACTGCCTCTCCTACCTTCTGGCCTCCAGCTCCCTGCTCTCCAGTTGTGCTGGCCATGAACATACAAGGCCATTTCCGCCTCTGGGACTGTTACTTCCACTCCTCAGTCTGCTGGGACCAATGACATGGTCAAGGCCTCTGCCCACTCTCCCTGGAGTTTCTGCTCAATGACATCTCAGCAGTGACATCTTCTGTGGCCTCTGTATCTAAAGTAGCACTTTGACTACTTTCTAACCTTAGTTTTTTTTTCTTAGCACCTCCCATGACCTGGCATTTCCATTGCCTGTTATGTGTTTACTGGTTTGTTTACGTATCATGTCTCTCCTAGGTGCCATAAAACCAAAGACTGTGACTGTTTGTTCACTTCTATATCTTAAGTGCCTGGAAGGGTGCCTGGCACATAGTAGGCAGTCAATAACTCAATAATCACTTGTTGAATAAATTCTTTTTTTTTTTTTTTGAGGCGGAGTCTCGCTCTGTCGCCCGGACTGGAGTGCAGTGGCCGGATCTCAGCTCACTGCAAGCTCCGCCTCCCGAGTTTACGCCATTCTCCTGCCTCAGCCTCCCGAGTAGCTGGTACTACAGGCGCCCGCCACCTCGCCCGGCTAGTTTTGTATTTTAGTAGAGACGGGGTTTCACCGTGTTAGCCAGGATGGTCTCGATCTCCTGACCTCGTGATCCACCCGTCTCGGCCTCCCAAAGTGCTGGGATTACAGGCTTGAGCCACCGCGCCCGGCCATAAATTCTTTTTTAATACGTGATATTTATACATACGAATGGGGTACATGTAGAAGTTTGTTACATGGCCATAAATTCTTTTTTAATACCTGATATTTATACATATGAATGGGGTACATGTAGAAGTTTGTTACATGCATAGGGTGTGTAATGATCAATTCAGGGTATCATTTCTATATATCATTTCTATATGTATTTATCATTTCTATATGTTCTACATTTCAAGTCCTTGTTTTTTGTTTTTTGTTTTTTTGAGACAGGGTCTTGCTCTGTCACACAGGCTAAACTAAAATACAATGGCTCACTGTAACCTCAAGCTCCTGGGCTCAAGCAGTCCTTCTGCCTCAGTCTCCTGAGTAGCTGGGACTACAGCGACACACCACCATGTCTGGCTAATTTTTAAATTTTTTGTAGATGGGTCTCACTGTGTTGCCCAAGCTGGTCTTGAACTCCTGGCCTCAAGCAATTCTCCCACTTCAGGAGAACTCCTAAAGTGTTGGGATTACAGGCATGAGCCACCATGCCCAGCGTCTTCCAGTTATTTTGAAAAATACAACATGTTGTTGTTAACTATAGTCACCCGACTATATTAGCAAACATTATAACTTATTCCTTCTATCTAACTGTATGTTTGCACCCATCAATGTACCCAACCTCTCTTCATCTCTCTTCCTCTAACCCATTGAATTGAATACATTCTAATTAGTTCCTCCTACCTAGACATATAGGCATAACACTTACATGTAAACATTTGGACATTTATCAGTTTTCTCAGGATGGTTTTTAGATCCTTAGAAAAATGGGCTGGGTGTGGTGGCTCATACCTGTAATCCCAGCACTTTGGGAGACTGAGGCAGGAGGATTGTTTAAGGCCAGGAGTTTGAGAACAGCCAGGTCAACAAAAAATTAAGAAATTATCCAGGCATCATGGGGTGTGCCTGTAGTCCTAGCTACTCAGGAGGCTGAGGTGGGAGAATCTCTCAATCCCAGGAGTTCAAGGCTGCAATGAGCCATGATTGTGCCACTGCAGTCCAGCCTGGACAATTTCCTATAGCGATTCAATTAAATTAACTCCCCAGGCTTTCTGGTGCTTTCTCTAAATTGGCTGGATCAATATATTTCCAGATCTGGCTTTGAAAATAAATAGAAATTTCTCCTAAATAGGAGATTATTTCCTAGCGTTCATACAGCACAAATTACTTTTGTTTTCTCGTATTGCTTCTGCTATCTTTGGTCCTAAATGTTAATTATGTTCTTACTTAGAAAATAGATCTTTCCATAGAAAGTAATGAGTTTTAGGCTTAAAATTTTAGTACAACATAATGACAGATTGTCAGACAAGCATCTTGTCACTGTTGCACAAACACTTTCTAAAAAATTTAACTCCAGTTGCTTTCTCTGAAACTTGCAAAAAAAAAAAAAAAAAAAAAAAAAAAAAAAAA
>NW_016809035.1:364928-371728 GCF_001698545.2 Rhinopithecus bieti
AAAAAAAAAAGAAAAAAGTTGTTAGGAAACACCAGGACTAGAATTCAGCTGTGTCTTTCTTAAAAAAAAAAATCGGTTGGAGTGCCAGTTGTATAGGCACTGCCTTTTGTTACCAAAAAAAAAAAAAAAAAAAAGTTTTAACTCCACAGTGGAAAAACTAACATTGTCACTAGGATATGAAGAAACCATGGTGAAGAACTAGCAACAGTGGGGCCCCGCAGAATGGCTGGCGGCATCTGTGCTGAGGGCCTTTATCAGCAGCCTTGTATGTTCTATTCAGGACTCTCAGGACGATTGTTGGCATGATGTAGACAAATTGACGCAAATTAGTTTAGCATGGGCTATGCAAAGTTTAAGCTTGTTGAGCAACACACGTGGACCACATAGCAACAGCTCCTAACACTATGCAAAAGTGTTGGATGCAAAGTACTAACTACCCTAGCCTGTGCTATTCCAGATTGGAAGCAGAATTTGCAAATTACTAGGCAGTGAGGAGGAGGAGGGCAGGAAGCTGGCAGCGGAGACCGGATCCCCCACGCTGACCCTAAAGGCCAGTGATGGTTGAGAAAAATAACTCCTGAAAGTGCCGCTTGCTCTGCCTAAAACCGACCGCCTGTTATTTCATGCCCACAAATCCTCAAAGAACTGGCCCCAAAGATTAAGGGGATTCCGCCACTTTGCTCTTTACTTTTGGTTCAAATATCTCAAGACAATTCCTTTGGGGCTGGTGTCACACAGACCACCTAGAGGGACCTTCTAATTGTATTTACAGTAATTTAATTATGGCAGGGAGAGCTTCAGAAGGCAGGATTTACCAAGATCGATACTATGGGTGCCACTGGCAGAGTTTTAATCTGTTAAATCAACAGAGAAATGGTGAAAAAAATAATAAAATAAAATAAAGCCATTCCAGAGTTTGGAAACTATTTTATGGACTTTTTCTTCTTCTTTTTTTTTTTTTAGTGGAGGCTGGGAGGGTGAAGGAGACATTTTCCTGGGGGCCACAGCTTTCACGCTTTTGTTCATATTATTTTGTATTTCATATACGCATTATATCCATCCCATCACTCACACACACACACAGTTTAGATATTACGAATGCACCATAACCAAGTGTGTGTGTGTGTATGCATTTCTGTGTGTGTACTCAATTAAATATATCTCTGGATCGTTATTTAAAAACTTGGTAGCAAGTTCCTCCACTGGGAGGAGATCTAAGGTGGGGTGGGAGAGAGATTTACTTTTAACCTCATTTTCCATTCTTTTGTTTGCTGTTTCTTTTTGTTTTTTTGTTTTCCAAAACAATTTTACACAAAAACATTTAAAATAGTTTTTGAGTGTATCCATAAAGAAACTTTTCATGCAAATATTAAATCATAAAAGTCAGCAACCTGTATGTAATTCAGCCAGTTGTAGGTTGTTTGGTTAACTAGTTACCTCGCTTTGGTTGGTGCCCTTCCCTTTGGGGGCCTCAGCCTTCCCATCTGTGAAATGAAAGGGTATAGACCAGCTACTCCTGAAGGCTCCTTCCTCTCTGTGAGATTGACGGACTAGAGTCTAAAAACAGCACGTGCTGCTACTGCCATCTAGCAGTCCAACTAGGGCTGTGTGGATTTAGCTTTCCTCGGGTATTTTGAGAGATCTGGGGGCTATTATTCAAAACACAAAAACTTCATTGAATATGCAGACATCCTACAGCCCCTAAGTGCTTTCTGAGTGGGAGAGAGTATACACATATGAACAAATCTTAGACATTTAAAAAGTTGTTCTGAGCCTGTAATGTTCGACTATCATAATATTTGACTACTGCAGTCAAACATTATACCGTCATTGCAATTCAATGGTCTCAAGGGCCTTTGGTGATGTGCCCAGCTGCCCAGTACAGCAGATATTTGTTGGGTACCTACTATACATGCAGAGCACTGTGCACGTGTGTGTGTGGTAGAAAGAGACAGGAATTTGGTATCATGAAGTTCAGACACCCTAATCCTTTAACGATGGAGACTGTGGTCTTTTGGAGGTGTATTCCCAGTGAGCCATGCATCTCCAACAGCTAGCAGAGCACCGGCACACAACAGGAAGTTAATAAATGCATGTTTTCAATGAAGGAAGGAAGGAAGGAAGGAAGAAATAATCTGGATTTGAATTCATGTCCCGTTTATGAGGGCATTTTCTTCTTCATTTCCTCGTCGGCACAATAGCAATGATAACCCTTGCCCCGACTGTGAGGATCCAGTGCTATGACAAGGGGCAATGCCTCTGTCAGCTGGAAAAGCTTTAAAAAAGAGGTGGGGTGGGGAATCTCCGTATTTTGAGGCTCATCAGCCACCTACTGTGCATGACCATGAGATATATTCTTTACTCCTCAAATTGATATTTCCATTTGAGAACTAGAAAATGTTTTCTGCCATGTATTCTAAGTTTTCTTGATTAGCTAAAGTGGATATTGCAGAAATACTGCAAATTCAGGCATGAAGTACACTCAGGGATTTTTCTCCCCACCTCTTCCCGCAACCCTGCCCTTTCCTAGCAGAAGAACAGGGCCTGTTCTTTGTTTTACTGCATCTCCAGGTTTCCATATATGTACAGTGAAGGAGTTGAATTAGATTAACCCTAAGGTCTCTTCCCTTTTAAACTCTAAAGCTTTTTCCCTTTAAAAATAGGTTCTAACAGGGAAAGTTGTACGAGGACACCAAGGGCTTTGTAAAGAAGCCGTGATATGCTGCCACCTGTTGGTGATGCATTGAATTATTTTAAATTCTAAGCACAACTGAAGCTTAGCATTTATTAATAAATAGTATTCACTATGACCAAATAAATGTACATACATAATTACAGTAGAAATGCATCACAGTGCCAAGGGCAAGAAGTGTTTTCCCCAAAGGCAATAATAATAGTTGACATTTAAAGACCAGAGTCTTTCAGTACCAAACCCTACATGAATTCTCCCACTTAATCCTCACAGCCACCCAGTTCTTTGATTATCCCCACTTTACAGATGAGGAAACTGATAGTCAGTGAGCCAATGACTTGCCCCAGGTCACATGGGTGGTAAGTAGCAGAGACAGAACCTGGTTCCTTAACGACGATGCCCTTAGCACAGTGTATTCTGTAGTGTTTTCTTGCTTCCGATTTGAAAAGAAATTAACATCATTGTAGAAATTTCTTAAATTACAAAGGAAAAACTAAAATAATTTGAATCCCACCACTAAAATAAAATCAATGTTAACATTCTGTGCATATTTATCCAGTATTTTTAATGCTTATGTCATGTATACATTTGTACTTTTAAATATGGTTATAATTGTTGGTAAAAACCCAAGAGTTCCTTTTTTTAAATTCATTCATTTCTCCACTCATTCATTTCTCTGATTAAATTTAACAAATGCTTAATTTGTACAAGGTAGAGATACAATGGATGGGTTTTTTTTTTTTAAGACATTACACAAGCTTGTCCAACCTGCCTTATTTTGTTGTTGTTGCTGTGCTGTTTTGTTTTGCTTTAGGCTTTTAGCAGCCTGAACCATGGTTTTTTGTTTCTGTCTGTAGTGATAAGCAGAAAAGAGGAATGAGGAAGGGGCTTTACTGACCCAATTGGAAGCAAAAATAAGAACCCATGACTGTATTCTGTCCCTTGGCACTCCTGGATGAGATAAATAAATGTTCTAAAGGAAAAATAGTTCCGGGAGAACGGGTAAGAAAGGAAGTTAGTTTGTACGGGGGGAACACAAAAGGCTTCCCTGAGGACATGATGCTTGGAAAGATTTGGATGGTTCAGGTACCCCTTTCCCCCACCTCACAACTAACTTTCCAACCATTCTTTTCTCCAAGGAAGGAAAGGCCTGTCCTCTTCATTCTCTTTCCAGTGCTCAGGTAGGCACAGAGACAGATTGGTTAGCCCTTGCCTAAGCAGATGAAAGAGTGGGAGTAAGACGTTATTATTCTCGTATTGTGGGCACTGCAGTACTTAGCAGTGATTCTTTGGGGACCTTCTTTCTCTTGGCCTAAGGGAGAGGAAAACTTCTCACCCCAAACACTGCACCTTCACCTTCAACAGTAGGGGATCTAGGTGTCTAGCCTCAGGTGTTGGTGCTTGCCTCCTGTAGGGGAGAACTAGCTTCTCCAATTTTCAACTGAGATCCTAGTGTCAATTCCTGAGCAACCGGAAAAGGGCCCTCAGCAATTGCACCACGGGTTCTCAGTTCGAACTAATTGATGATAGCCTAATCAGCCTCTCTTCTTCCAGTTTCTCCTCACTTAATCTATCCTATAGTGGGCTACAAAGTTGGTCTTCCCAAGAATAGTTAAAAATAATGCTATTAACTCAAAACGTTCAGCATATCCCTAAATAGTTTCAGTAACATTTTTATAAATAACTTGGATTTGCTGATACTTTTCCTTTGCTTTCTTTCCCAGTTCCACCCCCTCCCGCCATGTACACATCACTCAGCTTTTTTTTTTTCACTCTAGGTTTAAAACAATTTTTTGTTGTTGTTTTTCTGAAACCGAGTCTCGCTCTGTCGCCCAGGCTGGAGGGCAGTGGCACAACTTCCACCTCCTGGTTTCAAGCGATTCTCCTACCTCAGCCTCCTGAGTAGTTGGGATTACAGGCGCCTGCCACCACACCCGGCTAATTTCTTTGTATTTTTAGTACAGACGGGGTTTCACCATGTTGGCCAGGCTGGTCTCGTACTCCTGACCTCAAGTGATCCACCCACCTTGGCCTCCCAAAGTGCTAGGATTACAGGCATGAGTCACCGCACTTGGCTACAATTTTTAAATTTTTGTGGGTACACAGTGGTGTATATATTTACAGGGTACATGTCATATTTTGATACAGGCATGCAATGTGAAATAATCACATCATGGAGAATGGGGTATCCATCCATTCAAGCATTTATTCTTTGTGTTACAAACAATCCAATTACACTCTTTTAGCTATTTTTAACTGTACAATTATTACTGACTATAGTCTCCCTATTGTGCTATCAAATAATAGGTATTATTCATTCTATTTTCTTTCTGTATCATTAACCATCCCCACCTCCCTCACCCCAGCCCCCCACGACCCTTCCCACCCTCTGATAACCATCCTTCTACTCTCTATCTTCATGAGTTCAATTGTTTGATTTTTACATCCCACAAATAAATGAGAACATGCAATGTTTGTCTTTCTGTGCCTGGCTTATTTCACTTAACATAATGACCTCCAGTTCCATCCATGTTGTTGCAAATGACAAGGTCTCATTCTTTTTTATGGCAGAATAGTGCTCCATTGTGCATATGGACCACATCTTCTTCATGCATTCGTCTATTGATGGACACTTGGGTTGCTTCCTAATGCAGCTTTTTAATGATTATCAACTAACAGCCGGTCTTGTATCATTTATGCCCCTACTCTCTCTCTCTCTCTCCCCTACCCATAGATTATTTTTAGGCAAATCCCAGACATAATATTATTTAATCCATCAACATTACAGTAGGTAGTAAATTATAGGGACTCTTTAAAACATAGCCACAATATCACTGTCACACTAAAAAATAACAATTCCTTAGTATCATTAAATACCCAGTGAGTGTTCAAATTTCCCTTGGTGTCTTAAAAAATTTTTTAACAGTGATTTGTTCAAAATGCGATGCAAATGAGGTCCATAAATTCATTTGGTTGACTCTCTCTCTTTTTTTTTATCTCTCTCTCTTTTTTCTTTTTTTATTTTATTTCCAGGGTGCATGTGCAGGATGTACAGATTTGTTACATAGGTAAATGGAGAAAATTTTTGAAATCTCTTTTAATCTATAGATTCCCATTCCATTTCCTTGTTTTCCTTGAAGTTTATTTTTTGACTAAACGGGTCATTTTCCCCATAGAACTTCCACAGTTTGGATTTGTTGATTGCTTCCTTGTGCTGTTGTTTATCATGTTTCTCTGTCTCTGTAGTCTTACAATCTCTGGTAAGATCTGAAGCTTTGATCAGACCAGTCTGAAATTATCTTTCATAGGGAGAGGTGTGTACTTCCATCAGGAGGCATTTATTAATAATACCTGCTTGTCTTTTTCTGTGATGTTAGTGGTCACTGACAATCATCTATGGTTGGTACACCTATCATTTCATTAATGGTTTGCAGAATGATGACATTCTAATTTTATCAATCCTTCTTATGTTAGCCAGGATACTTCTATAAAGAGAAGCTTTTCTTTCATCAACTATTTGGTTGTCCTCAGCTATAGTTCATATGAGAAAGGCAGGTCAAGTGCTTGATTCTTTCACTTTATTTACTGTATTAGTCTGTTCTCATGCTGCCAATAATGACATACCCAAGACTGGGCAACTTATAAAGAAAAAGAGGTTTAATGGGCTCACAGTTCCACATGGCTGGGGAGGCCTCGCAATCATGGCAGAAGGTGAAGGAGGAGCAAAGGTACATCTTACACAGCGGCAGGCAAGAAAGCATGTGCTCCCTTTTATAAAGGGGAACTGCCCTTTATAAAACCATCAGATTTCATGAGACTTCTTCTCTATCATAAGAACAGCATGGGAAATACCCACCCCCATGATTCAATTACCTCCCACCAGGTCCCTCCCACAACACATGGGGATTATGGGAGCTACAATTCAAGATGAGATTTGGGTGGGGACACAGCCAAACTATCATTTACTAATTTTCAGAAAGATTAGTTGGTTCTCTAGAGACCTCCAGAAATGACTACGAGTTTTTGGGTTTGAATAACATTGCAGACTAATGGATTTAATGATATTTGATGTGTTTCACTTCACTGTAGTGGTCGTTTTAATGATGCT
>NW_016809035.1:374039-407468 GCF_001698545.2 Rhinopithecus bieti
GCCGCCACCTCGCCTGGCTAGTTTTTTGTATTTTTTAGTAGAGACGGGGTTTCACCGTGTTAGCCAGGATGGTCTCGATCTCCTGACCTCGTGATCCACCCGTCTCGGCCTCCCAAAGTGCTGGGATTACAGGCTTGAGCCACCGCGCCCGGCCAAGAAATTTTTAACTTTATAAAAGTTTTAAATTTACAGAAAAGTTGCAAAGATAGTACAGAGCATTTTTGTATACCCCTCACTCAGTTTACCCTATTGTTAACATTTTATATTGCTGTGGTACATTTGTGAAAACCAAGGAACCAACATTGATACCTGGCTCCTAACTAAGCTCTGCACTTTATTTGGATTTCACTAGGTTTTTCCTTTTCTCCCTTCCTTCCTTCTTCCTTCCTTCCTTCCTCCCTCCCTCCCTCCCTTCCTTCCTTCCTTCCTTCTTTCCTTCCTTCTTTCCTTCCTCTTTCTTTCTTTTTCTTTTTCTTTTCTTCAGGGTCTCACTCTGTCCCCCAGGCTGGAGTGCAATGATGCGATCACTGCTCACTGCTGCAGCCTTGATCTCCTGGGTTCAAGTGATCCTCCCACCTCAGCCTCCCTAAGTAGCTAGGACTACAGGCATGCACCACCAAGCCCAGTTAATTAAAAAAAAAAAAAATTTATTGGCTGGGCATGGTGGCTCATGCCTGTAATCCTAACACTTTGGGAGGCTGAGGCGGGTGGATCACCTAAGGTCAGGAGTTTGAGACCAGCCTGGCCAACATGGTGAAACCCCATCTCTACTAAAAATACAAAAATTAGCTGGGTGTGGTGGTGCGCACCTGTAGTCCCAGCTACCCAGGAGACTGAGGCAGGAGAATGGCTTGAATCCAGGAGGCAGAGGCTGTAGTGAGCTGAGATCACGCCACTGCACTCCAGCCTGGATGACAGAGTGAGACTCTGTCTCAAAAAATAAATAAATAAAATAAAATTTTTTTTGCAGAGACGGAATTTCACCACGTTCCCCAGGCTGATTTCAAACTCCTGAGCTCAAGTGATTCCCCCCACCTCAGCATCTCAAAGGGTTGGGATTACAGGCATGAGCCACCATGCCCAGCCTCACTAGGTTTTTTCCAGTATCTCATCCAAGATATCACATTGTATTTACTTGTCATGTCTCCTCAGTTGCCTCCAGGTTGTGACAGTTTCTCAGACTTTCCTTATTTTCGATGGCCCTGACAAGTTATAGGAATACTGGCCATGAATTTTGTAGAATATCCCTCCATTGACGTTTGGGGTTTTTCTCACATACAGACTAGGGTTACAGACTACTGAAAGACCACAGAGACAAAGTTTGATTCTCATCACAATCATATCAAGGGCACATGATATCAACATGAGTTATCATTGATGATGTTAACTTTGATGATCTGGCTGAGGTACAGTTTACCAGGTTTCTCCACCATAAAGTTACATTTTTCCTCCCCTTTTCATACCCTGTGTTTGGAAGCCCAGAACACATTCAAGTGTGGGAAGGGAATTAAGCTCTATCTCCTTGAGGGAGAATTGTCTGTTTAAATTATTTGGCATTCTTCTGTATGGCATATTTGTCTCTTCTTTCCTATCTATTTATTCCTTTATTTATTGTAGATAGATGCATGGATATGTATTTTATACTTTGAGGTCTATTCTAATACCATGTTATTTATTTTGTGGCTCAAATTCTTCCAGGTTTGGCTATTGGAAGCTCTTTTGTGTTGGCTCCTGTGTCTTTTTGACATGGCTCCATCCTTTTGCTCTGAGCATATCTTGATTTCCTGGGACTAAGAGATGTTTCACGCTCATTTTGCATGTTCCCTGCCCTAACCCTAAAATCAGCCACTTCTCCAAGCCCCAGATCCTTTTCTTGAAGACTGTACTTAGAAATAAGCACTGGATGCCATTTTTCACATTTTAATATTTGGTCCATTTGGAACTTATCCTGGTACATAGTGCAAAGAATGGATCTAATTTTATCTTTATTCATATGGCTAACCAATTATTCCAACAGCATTTATTAAGAAGTCCAGGCTGGACACAGTGGCTCATGTCTATAATCCTAGCACTTCAGTAGGCTGAGGCAGGAGGCTCACTTGAGGCCAGGAGTTCTATACTAACCTGGGCAACATAGTGAGACCCCATCTCTACAAAAATTTTTTTGAAAATTAGTTGGGTGTGGTGGTGCACATCTGTAGTCTCAGCTACTCAGGAGGTTGAGGCAGGGAAACCACTTGAGCCCGGGAGTTCAATGCTGCAGTGAGCTATAATAGCACCACTGCACCCCGGATGACAGAGCCAGTCACTATCTCCCCCCAAAATTAAATATTGAAAAACCATAAAGTCTATTTTTCTCCCACCGCTTTGAGATGCCATCTTTTTCATATACTAGATTTTCATATGCAGTTGCCTCTTTTTCTGGCTTTTCCATTCTGTTCCATTGGTTGATCTGTCTATTAATGTACAATTACCCTACTAGTTTGCTTATATATGATTTATAATATTTGTTTTAATATCTGATCAGATTAAACTTGTTACTGCTCTTCTTTTCTGGATTTTCCTATTTGTTCTTATTTGGTCTTTCATATGAACTTTATTATCAACCTGTCTAGTTCCAGCAAAAAGAATCTGCTGGTAGTTTTATTGAGATTGTGATTATTTTATATGTTAATTTAAGGAGAAATGATATATTTATAACATTGAGTCTTCCTATACAAATTCATTGTATGTCACTCTATTTGTCTTATGTCTTTCAAAAGTGTTTAGTATAGTTTTCTTCATACAGGAACATTCCCTGTTATTTATTCCCTATTCATTCATTTGTTCATGCATTCATTTCTACTATGATAAATGGAATATTTTCCATCATACCTTCTATCTGTTGCTTGTGTATGCGAAGGCTATTGCTGTCTGAAGTCTTACTGAATTCTCTTCTTGTTTATGGTATCTCTTCAGTGGACTCTCTTTGGTTTCCTGGGGTTATAAGTATTCATATTTGCAAATGGTATGACTCGTACTTCCTCCTTTCCAAGTTTTACATCTCTAAATTTGTCCTCTTGTTTTCTTGCATCCACAAATAACTTTTTTCAGCATGGTGGCATTCTTTGACTTATTGTGATGATAGATTATTTTGATGATATCTATTGAGGAAATGCCCTCAAGAGATAAAAGGTTTAGGTTTTTTTTTTTTTTTTTTGCAACGTGTGTTTGTGCACGTGCAAGTGTATTTTGACCATGTCAAGCATGTACCTATTTTAATGGCTTTTAAAATCAACAATAAGTGTCAAATTTTCTCAGATTTTTTTTCAGCATCTTGAAGATGATTATATGATTTTTTTCTCCCTAACCTCTTTATTTTATTATTGATCCTTCAAATGTAAATCCTACTTGCATTCCTAAAATAAGTGCTACTTGGTCATGATGTATTTTTTAATTGGCTACTGGATACTCTTTGATTCTATATTATTTGAGATTTTTTTCATTGATATTTATAATTAATATTAATCTGTACTTTTCACTTTGCCAGGTTTTGGTATTGTTATATGCACTTCATAAAAGCAGTTTGGAACTACCCAAAGTGAAATACAGATTCAATGCAGTCTCTATCAAAATACCAATGATATTGTTTACAGAAACAGAAAAAAACCCTGTAAAATTTATATGGAACAAAAGACTCCAAATAGCCAAAGCAATCCTGAGCAAAAAGAACAAACCTGGAGGCATCACACACTACCAGACTCCAAAATATATTACAAAGCTGTGGTTATCAAAACAGCAAAGTACTGGCATAAAAACAGACACATAGACCAACGGAAAAGAATAGAGGACATGTAAATTAATTAAAGTATCTATAGCCAACTTATTTTTGACAAAGGCACCAACAACACTCATTGGGGAAAGGCCAATCTCTTCAACAAATGGTGCTGAGAAAACTGAATATCCATATTCTGAAGAATGAAACTAGACCCCTATCTCTCACCATATACAAAAATCAACTCAAAATGGATCAGACCTAATGTAAGACCTAACACTATAAAACTACAGGAAGAAAACATAGGAGAGGAACTTCAGGACATTGGTCTGGAAACAGATTTTATGACTAAGACCCCAAAAGCATAGGCAACAAAAGCAAAAACAAACAAATGGGATTATATCAAACTAACAATCTTCTGCACAGCAAAGGAAACAATCAGCAGAGTGAAAGGACAACCTACAGAATGGGAGAAAATATTTGCGAACTATTCATATGACAGGGGTTAATAGCCAGGATAGGCAAGGAGCTCAAACATTTCAATAGTGAAACATAAACAATTAGATTTTAAAATAGGCAAATGACCTGAACAAACGTTTCTCAAAAGAAGACACACAAATGGCCAACAAATACACGAAAACATACTCAACATCACTAATCATCAGAGAAATGCAAATCAAAACCACAATGAGGTATCATCTCACCCCAGTTAGGATGGGTATTATCAAAAACACAAAAAATAACAAATACAGGTGAGGATGCAGAGTGACTGTTAGGGGCGTAGATTTCTTTTTGTTGAGATGAAATGTTCTAAAATTAGATAGTGGTGATGTTTGCACAACTCCGTGAATACAGTATACTGAAAAGCACTGAACTGTACACTTTCAATGGGTCGATCTTTTGGTATGTCAATTATATCTCCATAAAGCTGTTATTAAAAAACAAAAGTTGGCTGGGCATGGTGGCTTGCACCTGTAATTTTAGCACTTTGGGAGGCCGAGGTGGGAGAACTGCTTGATCCCAGAAGTTCAAGACCAACCTGAGCAACATAGCAAGACCCTCATCTCTAAAAAAAAAAAAAAAAAAAGTTAGCCAGGCATGGTGGTGCAGAACCGTAGTCCTAACTACTTGGGAGGCTGAGGCAGGAGGATCGCTTGAGCTCAGGAGTTCAAGGCTGCAGTAAGCTATGACTGCACCACTATACCCCAGCCTGGGCAATAGAGTGAGACCCTGTCTCAGAAAAAAAGTTGGATGGAGGAGAAGCCATTGGTATTAGTGCTGTCAGGCTGCTTTTGATTCTTCAGCACCCAGTTGGCTCAAACCCTTTGCCACTTCTACTGCAGACTAGGATCTTGCCAGGAAAATGTCTGATGAATTTTCTATGGCAAATGCTCTACCTGAACATTTCCCTGACCAAGCCCCTGCTGTGATTAATAGAAATCTAGTCAACCTCCTTAAGGCCGGCCAGATTCCAAACCTTGGAAGAACCCATGTGCTGTGCCTTCTATGCCATCTGGATTCCCGCCAAGTGCAACACTCTTCATTGTACCTTTCAGACCTTTGCTAACAGGATTGCATCCCTCTGTGCCTCCTACCGGACTGCCTCTGGGAACCTGAGAACTCTTCCTCTTTCTGGACCATCATGCTCCCCACCTAATGGTCCTTATCCAACTTCAGCTGTGATGCACCTTGACCCCACAGGCCACATCCTATGCCAAAAATGCCCCTTCTAGAGCTTCCCAGACCATATGGTGCTCTCACAGGTCTCACAAGTCCTGCTGCAACTGGTATTTTAGGTCCATGAAAATTCACGTTTCTGAACCATGGGCACCAGAAATGGGAAGGCAGCATCCTACTCGAAACATGCCACATGTACATCTACAGCCATATCTTACTCATCCTCCTCCCAGGCACCAGGGCAGTGTCACCTTTTCCAATGGGGCTCTGTCCCATGTAGACCACCAGCACCATAGACTGCCTCTGCAGGATTATATCCCACACAAGTCTCTATCCTATTCACAGTAATTATTTTCAAGTTCCTTTGGGACCTTCTGCCTGGTGGCCTCATTCCTACCCATTCTTACCATTAAGTTAAAAATGGATAAAGGGATAACACTTTGCTTTTGAAAGCATACACACTATATATATATATGGTGTATATACTATAGGCTATCTTTTCATTTCACAGGCAAACATTTCATTTGTTTAAAAAAAAAAGGCAATATCTGTGAATTGCAATAAAATGCAATAAAATGAGGTATGCCTGTATATATGCTGGATGCATATATACACAGTATATGTAGTATATATATGTAATATATGTATATACTTATATACTATGTTTGTATATAGTAGGCCAATTAATAGGCCAAATAAGCCTGGGCAACAGAGAGAGACTCTGAAAAAAAAAAGAAAGAAAAAGAAAGAGAGAGAGAGAGAGAGAAAGAAAGAAAGAGAAAGAAAGAAAGAAAGAAAGAAAGAAAGAAGAAAGAAAGAAAGAAAGAAAGAAAGAAAGAAAGAAAGAAAGAAAGAAAGAAAGAGAAAAAGAAAAGAAATTGCCATAGCCACACAACCTTCACCAACCACCACGCTGATCAGTCAGTAGCCATCAACATGGAGGCCTGACACTCCACCAGCAAAAATACTGTGACTCGCTGAAGCATCAGATGATTGTTAGCATTTTTTGGCAGTAAAGTATTTTTACTTTACTGAGGTATGTACACTGTGTTTTTAGACATAATGCTATTGCACACAACAGACTATACAGAACAGTATATAAACATAAGTTTTATATGGACAGGAAAACAAAAAAATGTGTGATTTGCTTTATTATGATACTTGCTTTATTGTGGTGATCTGGAACTGAACCTGCAATATCTTAAGAGGTACGCCTGTGTATAGTGTGTGCGTCTGTGTGTGCATGTGTACTCATGAATGCATATATTAAAATGCTGGTTTTGGTAGTCTTAGAAGGCATTTATGAAAACAATTCTTGCACCTCTCGGAGTAGGTATGTGCCTCTTGAACTTGGATATATATTTAGAACATTCAGATAAAATGCAAATATGATTTTGTTTGCTTTTATGGAAAGTTATGGTGAATATTTTAATTACATTGAATAGTTCTTTGATATAATTTATGAAGCCACATACTTAAAAATCTAAAATGATATAGATTATTAGGATCTGCAACTTTATTGGCAAATTATTTATTTTCTATAATAACCATTTCCCTAAATAAACATACTTTTGAAAACAATCATATTGCCATACTTTAAACAAATTTTTTCTCTGTTTATAGGATAAATAAACATGGTCCTCTTGAGGTTATATTTTGGAGTACACATTTAAAACTTTCAGTAAAATTGCCTGGTGTTCAGCTCATTAGCCAGTGTTCATTTTAATTATTTAAAATTTATTTTAAATTTCAAAAGCTTTAAGGGTACTAGTAGTTTTTGGTTACATGGATGAACTCTATAGTGGTGAAATCTGGACTTTTAGTATACCAGTCATCTGAACAGCATACATTGTACCCAGTAAGTAAATTTTATTCCTTACTCCCTCCTATCCCCCTCATTTGAATTCTTGAGCATTGATTAGTAAAGCTTTTCATTTTTTAAAGTTCTACCTGATTTGTCTTATTTTTAGCTAAGTGGGTCACACAGCTCTAAAACCTATTATTTATGGAAACTAACATTAAAATAAAAATCTAGGTCAATACACATGTAAATCATGGTTGTCCTACATTGGAATATGTTGCCAACTCTGCCTTTAGATGCATAATCTAATCTAACAGTCAAGTTTACTTAATGGCAACAAATCAGTACGTGCTCTTCAGTGACAAGCAGTGATAGTGCCTTCATCTATCAAAAAAGTGAGAGGAAAACATCATTACTTTGTACACTTAAATTGTTTCAGTGAGGCCAGGCATAGTGGCTCACACCTGTAATCCCCACACTTTGGAAGGCCAAGGCAGGTGGATCACCTGAGATCAGGAGTTCAAGACCAGCCTGGCCAACATGGCGAAACCCCATCTCTACTAAAAATATAAAAATTAGCCAGGCATGGTGGCATACACCTGTAGTTCCAGCTACTCAGAAGGCTGAGGAATGAGAATCGCTTGAACCTGGGAGGTGGAGGTTGCAGTGAGCTGAGATTGCACCACTGCACTCAGCCTGGGTGACAGAGCGGGGAGCGGGACTCAGGGGGGGGGGGGGGGGGGGGGGGGGGGGGGGGGGGGGGGGGGCCTCAAAAAAAAAAAAAAAAAAAAAAAAAAAAAAAAAAAATTATTTTCAGTGAAAATACTTGAAATTGTGATTTTAATTAACATTTTAATGACAAATTTAATGTATGTAATTGTCTATTCATTTTAAGATAATCTGCTAAAAATATGACTTGAGATGTATATTTTGTTTGCATTATGAGCAGTAAGCAATCTGAGATGTTAGGTTTTCTCACCTGATCTTGTATTTGTAAACAAAGATAATTGTTGTTTTAATAAGTAATTATAATTGTGAATAGAATATGTATTTGATACTTGATTTTTTTGAGACAGGGTCTCACTCTGTTGCTCAGGCTGGAGTACAGTGGTGCAGTCATAGCTCAATGCATCCTTGAACTCCCGGGCTCAAGTGATTCTCTAGCCTCAGCCCCCTGAGTGGCTGGGACTACAGGTACATGCTACCATGCCTGGCTAATTTTTAGAATTTTTTTTAAGAGACGGTCTCTACAAAAAGAGATCATCAAGGCTGGTCTCAAACTCCTGGCCTTAAGTGATCCTCCCACCTTGACCTCCCAAAGTGCTGGGATTGCAGGCATGAGCTATGTGCCAAGCCAATACTTGATTCTTTTTTTTTTGAGACAGAGTCTCCCTTTGCCGCCCAGGCTGGAGTGCAGTGGCGTGATCTTGGCTCACTGCAACCTCCACCTCCTGGGTTCAAGCTATTCTTGTGCCTCAGCAGGGTGCCACCAAGCCCAGCTAATTTTTGTATTTTTAGTAGAGATGGGGTTTCATCATGTTGGCCAGAATGGTCTCCATCTCTTGACCTTGTGATCCGCCCGCCTCAGCCTCCCAAAGTGCTGGGATTACAGGTGTGAGCCACTGTGCCTGGCCCAAAAATAATTTTTTTGATATATTTTTATAGCTTAAAAAAAGATGTTCCCTCTTCTTCCTCTTCCCCTTCTCTCTATTGTTTCCCCTTTCCTTCTCTTTGTGGGCAATTCAATCCAAGGCCATTAAAAGGAACTGGCAAGGTGGGCTTCCATGGCAGGGTAGAAAGACAGAGTTGGAGGAGGATGTCCATGTGGGGCAAGGGTGGTATGGAATTTCAGAGCCCAAATGGAATGAAGAGGAAGTCAGTGCAGGAGCGTGGCCTCCTCCTATGGTGCCAAAGCCCAAGGAGTGTACCCATGTGGAAGAAGGAGCTGCAGTAGTGATGAAAGATTGATTACACAGAGTGGGATTAATCAAATAAGTTAATACTTTACATTAAAGATAATGGGAATCAGGCGTCTGTCAGAGAAGTGGCAGACAAATATGGAAAGGGAGAAAGCAAAAATGAACCCTGTGATATTAATTTGAAATTAGAGATTCTGGTGTGAACTCATGGTTGTCGACATACAGACATGTAGAAATATAGGGGTGTGTGTGTGTGTGTGTGTGTGTGTGTGTGTATAATTTATAGCAATGAGCCTATGTAGCATCAAACCTTGGCTTCTAGATACCATTTTCCACTAAAAGGACTTTTCCTCAGGACTTTCCTTGATGAAATGGATGATTCAAGGCTGGGGCAGGGAAAACACAAAACAAAACCAGAATGCCTGGTGTCAGAAAGTTAGAAACTGCTCAGAATTATGGGGATATGTCGAAAGGACACAGAAGTCAACTTGAATAAGGCTCTCGCTAGCCAAATCTGGGGTAACTTGAGCATCGAAATAATGACAGTAATGAATTATAACTCATTGAATGAAACAGACATCTGAGGGTCCATATTGACTTAAATAAGTAAATGAATTAATTGAAAGTTTGATGAGTAAAGGGAATATTTATGAAGAGGCTAAGTTGACCCTAAAAAGACTCCTTATGGCCAGGTGTGGTGGCTTATGCCTGTAATCCCAGCACTTTGGGAGGCCGAGGCAGGCAGATTGCCTGAGGTCAGGAGTTTGAGACCAGCGTGGCCAACATGGTGAAACCCTGTCTCTACTAGAAACACAAAAAACACCGGGCGTGGTGGTGGGTGCCTATAATCCAAGCTACTCGGGAGGCTGAGGCAGAAGAATCACTTGGGCTCAGGAGACGGAGCTTGCAGTGAGCCGAGATCACACCGCTGCACTCCAGCCTGGGCGACAGAGTGAGACTCTGTCTCAAAACAAAAACAAAAAACAAACAAAAAAACCCGAACTCCTTATAATGGAAGGTTATGAGTTATGCTTAATAATTGGCAAATTTATGATTTTTTCCCTGTCAGCAGGAATGAGAGCATCAAGACAAGTTACAGAAAATAAAGAGTGCTATATGTTTTATACATTTGGGTATAGTGTGCAAAATTTAGATTCTGCTACATGGAGCAACAATTTGATGAAAGAAATTCATGTTCTTCCACCCCCATGAGGCTCTAACAGCCCCAGCCAATCCAATCAATTTCCAGGCTAAAAAGCCTAAAGGGAGAAGATGTACCTTCAATTGTCTATCACAATACACACAGCTATCAGCTACCATGTATTGAGTACTCACTCTGCAGATGAACAGGATAATACATTATGTTACTCAATAAACACAATTTTAGCAGATGGGGACTATTAGTCTACATTTTTTTGCAGGGAAAAGGCCCAGTCAAATTAAGGTACTTGACCAAAGTAGCGGAGTCCTGATTAAAATGTATTTGGTTACAGCACCTGGACTATGAGTCACCACACCATATTGTCTAGTCATGTCACCTTGAAACTCAGGTTTCATCTACTCAAGCTTTCATAAATCTTGAGAGGAGGAGAAGGGACATGGTTAAGACTGCCCACCAGAGACCAACTAAGCCAAGGGAGTTGGAGGTGACATCTTTCATAAGCATAAAGGCACAGACAGATATATTCTTGTTCAAATTTTGTCACTCCTATAATCTGCCCTTCTCAGAAGCAACCAGCAATGGGACTAGTGGTATATTTTGGGACTACTGTCAACAAAAGGAGTCATACTCTGTAAAGTATTTGAAGAGATTTATTCTGAGCCGAATGTGAGTGACCAATGGACCATGATACAGCCCTCAGGAGGTCTTGAGAACATGTGTCCAAGGTGGCTGAGCTACAACTTGGTTTTATACACTTCAGGGAGAGATAAGACGTCAATCAATACATGTAAGATGTACATTGGTTTGTCTGCAAAGGTGGGACAACTAGAAGCAGGGGGATTAGGGGGTGAGAGGACTTCCAGGTCACAGGCAGATTCAGAGATTTTCTGACTGGCAATTGATTATTATCTAAAGACCTGGAATCAATAGAAAGGAATGTCTGGGTTATGATAAGGGCTGTGGAGACTAAGGTTTTAGCATGTAGATGAAGCTTCCAGGTAGCAGGCTTCAGAGAGAACAGATTGTAAATGTTTCTCTTTTTTCTTTTTTTTTGTTTTTTGTTTTTGAGACAGAGTCTCACTCTGTCACCCAGGCTGTAGTGCAGTGGCATGATTTGGGCTCGCTGCAACCTCCACCTTCTGGGTTCAAGTGATTCTCCTGCCTCAGCCCCCCAAGTAGCTGGGACTACAGGTGCCTGCCACCATGCCCCACTGATTTTTCTATTTTTAGTAGAGAGGGGTTTCACCATGTTGGTCAGGCTGGTCTCGAAATCCTGATCTCATGATCTGCCTACCTCCGTCTTCCAAAGTGCCGGGATTACAGGCATGAGCCACTGCTAGTGGACTGTAAATGTTTCTTATCAGACTTAAAGAGTCTGTTCTATCAGTCTTAAGGTCTCTGTGTTGATGTTAATGCTGGTCAGCTGTGAGGCATGTCAGGCCATCCACTTCCCATCATGGCCTGAACTAGTTTTTCAGGTTAACTTTGGAATGGCCTTGGCCAAGAGGAGGGGTCTGTTCATATGGTTAGGGGGCTCAGAATTTCATTCTTGGTTTATATTCTCCCTCTTCTAGCTAAGATTTTCCAGAGGCGACATCAATGGCCACCAAATTTTTATTGTGTCCCATAACAACTGCTGAGGTGGCATGGCTGGCTGCCCGGGGCCCATCCTGTCCCTTGGTGGGACCCCTATGGTCAAGGGATTTAGAGCCAAAAGACTTACAGCCAATTTAAGTGTTCTAGGCCAGGTGGGAATGAATGTGAACAGGCATTCACTAACCCTTAAATTTTTTAAGGTAATATAAAAGCCAACAAATGAAAAGCCAGAGGCGAGGTTACAAAATTGAGTTATCTACCTTTAACCTCTATGTGTTGAGCTACTGTGATCTTGGTTTTAGTTACAGATGAGTTGCAATGAACTATACAAAACAATCATTATTAAAACCTTTTAAGCTAAGAAATTTAGAGACTTTTGTTGCGCTGCCATGCTTTTTGTGGTCTTCTAGTGATTTGTCCTAAGGTGGCTGATAAATTAAAAAAATGTTTATCTATTGGCATAAATCTCATAATTGGGAGTATTATACTGAAGAGTCTTTGTCACGAGGTATTTTTATATTCTCTCAGTAATTTTATTTTAATTCTATGGGAAGCAGGAAATTCTTTATGACTGGGATGGATACAAAAGGTGCCACACATACAAAAATCCAGGAGGCAAAGTCTCTTATTTTACCAACTGTTTAGGTGTCTGTGTTCTCTTCCTTGATTGGGAGGATCTGAAATAATGCCGTGCCTCAAAACTGGGCCTTACAATCTTATGTGCCCACCTCTTCCACGATAGTCCCTGGGACTAGAGGGAGGGTGCTTATATAGTTTTAGCAGCAGGGTATTTGCAGTGAAAAACAGATTGGGCCCAGGGGGATTCCAAATGAGGGAGATTCGCAGGATTTGTCAAGTCATCTCTAGTTTTCAGAATATCATGATTCCGGTTTTCCCAGAAGAAGTAAAACTATGAGAGGTAACATTAATAATTTGACAATCAAAAAATAATGTATGTGTCAGAATAGACAAAGAAACATATTCCATCAGGGCACCAACTAAAAACATGAAGAAAATTATAACCTGGTACTCTTTAGAGGGTTTTTGCAGCCCAGAAATAATTCATGAGTCAATCTGCACTCAAAAACAAAAGTCAGGGCTGGAATCTAGTAACAGATGTTATAGTTTTCCTTTGAAACAATTTCTTTGTTTCTCTATCCCTCCTTTTCTGCTAAAGAGAAACTACAGTAAGACCAATTTGTGTGCAAAATAAGTTTCAGGCTTATTACATTCGGCCTGATTATTCGCATAAAGTCCAGCAAGAATTGACTGGTCATAGAGGCTCTTTTCAAGTTGACTTTCTGGAACTTTACCTTAAAATGTGTTATTCTAGTAAAAGCCTTGGTAAAATAACCAGTGTCTCCAATTGTCCTGTCTCAAAAGAGAAGACTTTTTACTAAATTTATGTAAATAACTATATTGTCATAAAGTCAGAATACTCATGAATAGTTTCTGAATTTTGGAGAACTCAGAAAGGAAAATGTGCTCCAAAAAACATACTTTACCCAATTGCTCTAAACTATAAATAACTCAAAAGATATCCTTGACTCTTATCTAATCAGAGCAGCAGTCTTCCAAACAATGTCATTTGTTCATCTTGGAAGTGCCATTCACAGCCCAAGCAGCTCTTGTCAGTTGAGAGATGTTCATCAGGCACTGCAGAATCTAGTAGCTCCTCACCTAGTCAGTCAGTCCTAAGGAAAAAAGAGGCTCCCTGTTCCTAAGTATCTCCTCCGTGCATCCCCAGGTAGCAAGAGCCTATATAAATCATTTTTATTTTATCATGGAACTCTTTTGGGCACAATTATTTCAATTAGCATAGGGATAGTTTCAGTGAACATCCCATAGCAAGGCAGCACATGCTTCTCAAGTGGGAACTCTCTAGTCCGAAGTCCCAGTAGTTGTCATTGGGAAATGCTTACCGGCTTTTGCCATAAGCCTCAATAAACATGCCACAAAGAGCTATCAAGTGGAAGATTTGCCCTGCACAGCACTGCAGCTTCTACCCTATATTCTGGGAATCTTACTAATTCTCAATTAGCATGTCCAGTTAACATTTCTCAAAGGATAGAATTACATGCCTTCAGTTTTGCAGTACTAGATATGGGAAACATCCCCCAGTCAGACACAATACCCATTTTCATAAGACATTTAGGTAAAGGACTCAGAACTACCTTACATAAGGTAGTTGTTTAAACATCTCAAATTTCATAATCCTGTCAACCTTTACATTTTTATGTTCTGATCCCAGGAACTTCTCTATCCCCCAGGCCATTTTGCTAGTGAAAAAGGATTTGGGTTCCCAACAGGGAGTTGGACCAAGGGACTCAGCCTCTTTTATCAATCTTTATCTTAATTTGCCTTAACATTGCCCTAGGCACTGTCAGCTTTCTTATTATAACCTTTGCCTTTTAATTTTCCTTAGATTTCTCCTATCTGGGGCAAATGCAGAACACTAGTATGGGGCCCTTTAATGCTGACAGTGTTGTAAAGTTTATTTCATTTCTTAATAACCATCTAAAGATTTCCACCCTTCTGGGATGAGTCCTTTGACTTCCTTTTGCCTTCCTCATTTATTTTTGGTTATATGTCCTAATGTTTTATAAGCATCTGTAAGACCCATGAAGGATAGCAAATTTGATAAGGCTTCTCAAATAGTTGTTCGATTCTGCAGGAGTAACGTCATCCAGAGTGCCCATGTAGAAGGGATCCTCTTAACCACAGCATTTACCACGATGTGGGTAATAGGCATAGTAAGTGGGAGAATATCCTGGTCATCATAAAGCCAGTCTCATATGGCTTGCATAAGAAGCATTATCAGCTGTTTTGTCTGGGGTGTCCCATTTGGCATTTAACAGGGAGATTTGGGCAGTCCCCTTATCAGGGTAATCAGCCTTACAGTGGCTTTTATCTGGTTCACCAGGCTGGATGTCCCCTCAGGAATACCCTCCTGTGGAACTGGATAACATATACGCATCAGTGAGTGTTTAATAGTGGGCTGTGGGTCCTATATCAACCCAAACTTGCTCTTTCATTATGTGGCATTTAAAATTAAAGATGCTCTCCTTAAATTAGTTGCTCTTAAAAGGTTTTTCAGGAAGCTGATGATACCAATTAATAATGGAACAATTGTTTTATGTTATATGCTCTGGTTTTAATAGTTACTTGGTTTTTGCCTTACCCCACATTGATTATCTTCTTGGTAACCACAAGTCATAGAGGCACTTTCTGTTGTCCCTGCATAAGTTTGCCTTTGGGGAGGAGGCAGCTTTGAGGCTGGTGGCATAAGCTCAGACTGACTTACATCAGACCTTGGTCTAGCAGCAAGGCGGCTGCTGCTGCTGCTGCTCTTCTTCTTCTTCCCCTTCCCCTTCTCCTCCTCCTCCTCCTCCTCCTCCTCCTCCTCCTCCTTCTTCTTCTTCTTCCTCCTCCTCCTCTTCCTCCTCCTCTTCCTCCTCCTCTTCCTCCTCCTCTTCCTCCTCCTCTTCCTCCTCCTCTTCCTCCTCCTCCTCCTCTTCCTCCTTCTCTTCCTCCTCCTCCTCCTCCTCTTCCTCTTCTTTATTATTATTATTTGAGACAGAGCTTTGCTCTTGTTATCTAGGCTGGAGTGCAATGGGACGATCTCGGCTCACTGTAACCTCCGCCTCCCTGGTTCAAGCAATTCTTCTGCCTCAGCCTCCCAAGTAGCTGGGATTACAGGCAACTGCCACCATGCCTGGCTAATTTTTGTATTTTTAGTAGAGATGGGGTTTTGCCATCTTGGCCAGGCTGGTCTCAAACTCCTGACCTCAGGTGATCCACCCGCTTTGGCCTCCCAAAGTGCTGGGATTACAGGTGTGAGCCACCATGCCTGGTCTTTTAATTTCATTTTAACTATTACAGATAGCAATAATCAAGGGATTGGATATTTAGTATTTATTCTTATTAGTTTGCATTTCCTTATGCATTCAGTGAAGTAACTTCCTGGGAGTATGAGTACCAGCCATCTCTAAATTCCACTGGTAACTTTTACCTTTAGTAACTAAATGCAGCCCAGCTGCAGCTCGATACCATGGGTGACCATACGACCACCAAGGAGTCAAAGGTTTTTCATTACCACCCTTTTCTTTTTCTCTCTATCCATTTAGTTTTATTTATATACTTCTTCTTTATTTTAAAGTGTCCCCTAAATAACCTCAAAATTAGAAAAAAAATTACATTTCCTTTTTTTTTTTTTTTTGTTTTTTTTTGAGATGGAGTCTCACTGTATTACCCAGGCTGGAGTGCAGTGGCGCAATCATGGCTCACTGCAACCTCTGCCTCCTGGGTTCAGGCAATTCTCCTGCCTCAGCCTCCTGAGTAGCTGGGATTATAGGCACCTGCCACCACACCCAGTTAAAAATTACATTTTCTTTAGCCAACACTACATCCTTGTGTTTTTGTAAACTTCCCCAAAAAAGGTTTTGGTGAAGAGTAACACATTTTAGTCTCCTATAATTTTAACTCTTAGTAACCCAAATTCCCAGTGAAAAAATAAGGATTGCTTACTTTAACATAGCATGGCTCTAAAATTTTAAATTACTGAAGACGATTTTATGAGTAAATTTACCAAATTAATCTTACCAAATATTACTAAAGTCATGTAAACTAAAAGGCATCTGAGCTAGTTTCTATTAGTCTGATAAACACTTAGTTTTCTTTAAATCAATTGATTAGAGCTCTTTCATATAATTTGGTAGTGACATTTCACTTCCACATTACACATTCAGACATACAGACATAACAGACATATAGACAAAAGCAAATCCTCTATGTTCTTATCTGCCTGTTTTCAAAAATTCTCTCCCTTTACTAAAAAAATTGCAAGAGCCTACAAAAATTGAAGGAGAGAGCTACCATACCAGGCTTCTCAAAATGAAGAAAGACCTGAAGCAGCAGGGTACAGCACAAGTTGCACTTCTGAGATATCTGAAGAATTTAAAAAAGAAACAGATTATAGAATTTAAAAATTAAAAACTTCTTGCTTTAAAAGTCAATAGTTTTTATAAAAGCTTGTTTAACCAATTATTTCCTTTGCATTAGTGTATTTTTAATATCAAAGTTCAATTCCTATACTTTCAATATCAAAGTTCGATTCCTAGAAAGATTATTATACATTCCTTTCAATTACAGCCAACTTAACTATATAACTTAAAAAAAAAAATTCCTTTTTTACTAACCTCATTACCACCTATACAGACCATTCATGACACGCTTGGACTTTCTGGTTTGTCCTAAATATCACCTATTTCTTAAATAACCAGTCATTTTATTTTAAGATAAAAATTTACCATACAAGATCCTCTGTCATACAAAGTCATTTTTCTTTTAACTTTCCTTACCAAAAAATACCTCTTTATATCTGTAACTTTCTTTATGTCTCTTATTTCCTGGTTCCTTTTACCTTGTTTTTACATGTATCCTTTAAATAACATATAAACTAGACAAAAACTATTTACCTTTTAATAAGAACACACTTTTAGAAGAAATGTTTTCCTAGAATCTTAAATTGAAAATTACCCAGATGTTTAGTGGATATCTATTATTTCATACAACTTTAGATTGGAAATTACATCACATTTGTTTACAAGCATTTATTCCATTACATTTACCTGCTTAATTTATTTTTAATAGTTTACCTAGATTATTTATGAAAACAGATATTCATCATTTAAAGTTATTTCCCTGTTAACCATGTTTATAACCTATGAATTTCAGGTGTTTACCTGAGTAAGAAACTTAAGGCTAACTATATTGGTATTTTACCAATAACTCAGGATTTAGCTGTTTTCATTAAAGCAACAATACAAGTATCTTTATAAAATATTACTGTAATCCTCGCACTTTGAGAGGCCGAGGTGGGTGGATCACGAGGTCAGGAGATAGAGACCATCCTGGCTAACACGGTGAAACCCCATCTCTACTAAAAGTATAAAAAATTAGCCGGGCGTGGTGGCGGGTGCCTGTAGTCCCAGCTACTCAGGAGGCTGAGGCAGGAGAATGGTGCGAACCTGGGAGGCGGAGCTTGCAGTGAGCCAAGATCATGCCACTGCACTCCAGCCTGAGTGACAGAGTGAGACTCCGTATCAAAAAAAAAAAAAAAATTACATGGCTGGGTGTGGTGGTTCATGCCTGTAATTCCAGCACTCTGGGAGGCTGAGGTGAGTGGATCACAAGGTCAGGCATTCGAGACCAGTGTGTTCAACATAGTGAAACCCCATCTCTACCAAAAATATAAAAAATTAGCTGGGCATAGTGCCTGTAATCCCGGCTTCTCAGGAGGCTGAGGCAGGCGAATCGCTTGAACGTGGGAGGTGGAGGTTGCAGTGAGCCGAGATCACACCACCGCACTCCAGCCTGGGCGACAGTGTGAGACTCCATCTCAAAAAAAAAAAAAAAAAAAAAAAAAAAAAAAAAAAAAATCATTCTGTTTTGGGTTGGGTTTATGGTTTTATAAACATCATGCCAAATGTTGACATCTTATAGTATTTGGCAGGGTTAAATATGGAACTGCTTGATTAATAAATACAAAAAATGCTGAAAATTCTTAAGACATTTCTGATATTACTTTACCAATAATTTGAAAGCCAGCTTATTTATTAAATATTTTACTTACATCACATAAACTTGAAAAACATTTAGGTTTCTTTTTGTGTGTGTATGGTGGATCAATATGTGCTGACTGTGAGCAGGACTCTACAGTGTTTCACCACTGAATTGTTTCTGCCGTCTTAGATGTCTGTTTCTCTCTCTGGAATTCTATTACCTCCAAGAGGGCTCAAAATGCCAAGTGATCAGTTCTTATGTGTTTCCTGGAAGAGCCTTTCTAAACTAATTTCTTGGGGGTTGCCTGTAGGGCCATTGCACGTCTCAGGAAGTCAACCCCAGACACTTTTACTTGGTCCCCAGTCCCCCAGGAGCATCTTTCAGCTGGGAGGAACAAAATGCCCTTTTTCTTCAGAGCCGAGGACCTTAGTCTCATTTACCTATGAAAATAACAGTTCAGTTCCTCACACAAATGCACAGACAAACCAATTGAGCTTAATTTTGGAAGAAAAATCAACGGAGAAGACTCTTTAGAATGTTCCTCCAAACTAGAAACCAAATGAGGTGCCCCAAAAGGGGTCCTTCTCTTTGTCTTTAGTAAAAGGCAATGGAGAACATCTTCAGAATGCAACTCTGAACTAGACAGGGATCCCAAATAACCTTCTAGGAGGAAAAACAAAAACTCAGAATAAATCAAGGACCATCAGCCAAATCGGAGGTCCAGTGCTCAGGAGGACTTAACAATTCCACTGGAGGAAATGCTCATAGTTGGGGAGAACTTCCAATGGGCCCCTGTTGGTACCTTAGCTCCAAGTTCAGCCAACTCCTTCAGGTCTCTGAGTCTTCTCTGAGGCCTGATGCTAGGTGCCAAATTATTGTAAGTGAAAGAGCAAAACTCTGTAAATTATTTGAAGAGATTTATTCTGACCCAAATGAGTGACCAATGGCCCATGACACAGTCCTCAGGAGATGCTGAGAACATCTGCCCAAAGTGGTTGGGCTTTAAGTTGGTTTTTTACATTTCATGGCGACATAAGACATCAATCAATACATGTAAGATGTACATTGTTTCAGCCACAAAGGCAGGACAACTGAAAGCAGGGATGTGGGGGTGAGAGGACTTCCAGGTCATAGGCAGATTCAAAGATTTTCTGATTGGCAATTGAGTATTGTCTAAAGACCTGGAATCAATAGAAAGGAATGTCTGGGTTATGATAAGGAGTGGAGACTCAGGTTGTAGTATGTATATAAAGCCTCTAGGTAATCAGGCTTCAGAGAGAATAGATTGTAAATGTTTCTTATCAGACTTAAAGAGTCTCTTCTGTCAGTCTGAAAATCTCTGTGTTGATGTTAATGCTGGTCAGCTGTGAGGCATTCCTGACATCCACTTCCCGTCATGGCCTGAACTAGTTTTTCAGGTTAACTTTGGAATGCCCTTGGCTGAGGAGGGGTTTGTTCAGATGGTTAAGGGGCTAAGAATTTTATTTTTGTCTTACACTATTAACTAGCACAGAGGCTCTAAAACGTTAATTATTCTCTCGGCAAATAAGTGATTAGGCTCATGTAAGGATGTGCCCTGAAAGCAAGAAAGGAAAGTGGGTCAAGTAGTCACTGATATAAATTTTAATTTGGCAGTTTTAGATCTAGGAAGAGATTAATGTTGGCTCCTTCACACTCTGAGGATTGGTGGCTATTTCCTTTACATTCAATGTGAACATGAAGGACAGATTTCAAAAGGTCCCCTAAAACAGTTTCTCCCTCTCTTAGAACTAATTTGCCTTTGCAAACTGAAATTAGTGTTTCAAGTTAGAATTCCATCTACCCTGGTGGCAGAAGACTTAAGATGTTAGATATCCTCAGGCCTTTCTTCATCTGTAAATGAGGGACCACGACCCTCAGAATGCATACAGCATTGCCTAAACCATGGGGTGGGCCATTGTTTCCAAAAGCAGGACAAGTTGAGAGGCTCTCTTACTGTAATTCACACAAATCCTAGTCAAACCGTACTGCATTCTGGGGTCACTTGAAAATGTTAACTCGGTAAATCTCCCTTCTCATGGTAAATGTACATGTTCTTTCAACCTGGCTATTGCAGATGACAATAAAGACCCTATGGTTCAGCTTTGGGTTGCTCTATTCTATCTTTTTAAAGCTCTACCTTGTCCATCTTCACCAATCCCCATTTACCTTTTTACTATTGATAAGGCATAAATTATGCTGTGTGGGCTCTGTCACCATTTTCGGTGCTTTGCTCCAAGGTGAAATGGAAGCTTATCATTAGTCCTTTCCCTGGTTCTAACATCTATACTGGACACAGGTAGAAAATAGTAATGATTCCTCTCTCATAACTTATAAGTATCATGCTGAAGTCCTTATAAAAGTAGGTATTCAATTCTTATGAAAATACAACTTCCCTCCTCTCCCTGCCACAGACCTTTCTTCAGCCCACATCCATATCTATCTTTTCTGCACTCATTCAGTCCTCTTTTTTACTCGATTTGGCCTTTATTTGTATTACCCTTTAATGATCTTTAAATGCTTAATGTGCACATGTCAAGCTTCACATGGCGGCAGGAAGGAGAAGTGCTGAGCAAAGGGGGAAAAGCCCCTTATAAAACTATCAGATCTCATGAGAACTCACTCATTATCATGAGAACAGTATGGAGGTAACAGACCCCATGATTCAATTACCTCCCACCAGGTCCCTCCCACAACACATAGAGATTATGGGAACTACAATTCAAGATGAGATTTGGATGGGGACACAGTCAAACCATATCAAGGATAGAAACCAGACTCAAACTGGGTACTAAAGTTGCTCTACTGTTTACTGTAGAGTTACGGGCACTTGAGAGCAGAAAGTAGCCAACAGTGGTCAAGTATGGTAAGCAATTAGGCAAAAACATTAAGCTGAACATCTTTAACCTCAGGTTGTATTACTGAATCTACTGTGAAGTGCTTCCCATTAGGAGCATAAGAGGCTGTTCACCTTTAGGCCAGTGTTCATATTCATGGTGCCAGGTACCTCATCACAACTCTTTTTTTCCATTTCAACATCTCTCTTTTCAAGTCAAAAGTCAAGAATTAATTTTTTTTTTTTTTTTTTTTTTTTTTTTTTTTTTTTTTGAGGACGGAGTCTTGGCTCTCGTCGCGCCAGCGGCTGGCAGTGCAGTGACCCGGGATCTTCAGCTCACTGCACAGCGCCGCCTCCCGGGTTCACCGCCCATTGCTCCTGCCTCAGCCTCCCCAGACGTAGCCGCGGGACCACAAGAGCCCGCCACCCTCAGCCGGCCCCTAATTTTTTGTATTTTTAGTCGGAGCACGGCTGGTTATCACCCGTGTTGAGCGCAGCGATGGGTTCGATCTCTGACCGTCGTGATCCCGCCCGTCCGCTCCCGCAAAAGTGCTGATTACAGGCTTGGAGCCCACGCGCCGCCCGGCCCTTCAAAGGTCCAAAATTTCGAAGATTAAGTTTACACACATGGAAAATCGCTCATATGTTACAGTGTACCAAATCTAATGAGTTGTTGGCAGGATGCATACAGTCTGTCACCCACACACATCACAGTCAACTCGATAGTCCAACAGTTCGCAATTAACGCACCTACCTCCAGTTCTCTCTAACGCTCCACTCTTATCACGGGTCAACCTCTTCTCCACCTCGCCAGGCAACCACTGGATCCTCTTTTCTCCTTTTTACTGATTTGCCCTTTCCACGAATGCTCATATAACTCGGAATACAGTGATGACAACTTTTTAATCTTTGGCATCACTCTCACTTAAGAATGACGATGGCAACTTGAGATTTATTTATGTTGTCGTGTCAGGGCGGCCAGCAGGTTTATTCCTTTGTATACTGGCTGCGAGTAAAGTTCTGTTGGTATACAGGTATGGTAGCGCCCCCGGGCACGCCATTCTGCTCTATCCATTCAGCAAATTAGAGAGGGCGCATTTAGGGCGCGTGTTTCCAGTTTTTCAGATTGATGTCAAAACATATGTTCGGTGTTTTGTGTGATCATGCTTTTCATTCCTCCCTTGGGTAAAATTATCACGGAGTAGGATTTCTAGGTCATCATCACTAAGTTGGTACTGGCATAACCTTTATTAAAAATCCCAAACCATGTTCCCAAGCTGTGAATGGCACCCCTCTGCATTCCCCACCGACCATGTCTGAGAGTTTTCAGTTTTGCCCATCGTCAAATGAAAGCTTTTGAAATTGTTATTTCTATTCTTCAACCAAGTAGTCGATCATCTGTGGCTTTGATTTGGCATTGTCCCTACACTGAACTAGCTATCAAGTTGAAAATATACAATACGCAATTGAAAAGGAAGCAAAATACTATACAGGCAACATAAATAGAACATCTCAAATGCATTATCTGAGAGCGATGAAAGATGCACAGACTCAAAAATGCGCTTCCATACTGTATTGCCATTTATGATGATTCATTCTGGAAAAGGCAAAGAGGAAGAGGAAAGACAAGATGAGTGCGTTGCCTTGGGTGGGAGGGGTGTTGCAATGCTTTCATGTGGCTTTATTGGCCATCTATGCCTCTCCTTTTGGTGAAGTGATTGTTTCAATTGATTCACCACATTTTAAAAACTGGATTTCTTCTGAGTTCTTAAGAGTGTTTCATATATATCAGCAATACAGTCATGTTAATAGGTATCTTCTTGGCGACTGGTGCATGGCTCACACTGTACATCCCAGCACTTTGGAAGGCCAACGGCATGCAGTGATCATGAGGTCAGGACAGATCGAGAGTTCATCGTGGCAACACAGCTGGAAACCCTGCGCTCTACTAAAAATACAAAAAAAAAAAAAAAAAAAAAATGAGCTGGGCAATGGTGGGCGGGCTAATTTCTCACCGTGTAGGTCCCTAGCTAGCTTGGAAGGCTGAGGCAGGAGAAAGGGTGTCGACCCAGGAGGCGGACCTTTGCACTGAGCTGAGATTGCGCCTAGCGCACTCTCAGCCTGGACAGCACTGGCGCGAGACTCCGGTCTCAAAGAAAAAAAAAAAAAAAAAAAAAAAAAAGAAAAAAAAAAAAAAGGTATGTTGGCAAATATTTTCCGCAGTCTGTTGCTTGTTCTTTTGTTTCTTGTGTCTCCAAAGAGGCAGAGTGGTCTATCCGAAAGAGGCGAAGTTTTTGATAAATTTTCGCTTTCCTTTCATTGGGATCATGGTGTCTTTTTGTTGTATCGTAAGAAAACTTTGCCTATCATTAAGATCATGACAAATGTTCTCCTATATTTTCTTCTAAAAGTTTTATATTTTCACATTTAGATCTATGATCCATTTTGAATTATTTTACATATGATGAAAGGTATGAGTTTATAGGTGTTGAGCTTTTGTTTTCAAAATGATGTCCAATTATTCCAACATATGTGTTTCTTTTCACTATCTTTTAATAAGGCTCAATTTAGCAGACACTCTATATATGATCCACAAAAAGAAAGGGAATCTTCTAGCTTTGGTGTGACAATGCTATGGCTGGAGATTAAAGGGCAGTTTCCAGTTACTTTGATTGGCCGAAATACCTAACAAGTATGCTTTCTACTCCATAGAAATGCATGATATAGAATTGTTTGGAAAGAATTGTCAATGCTTTCAAGTCAAAGATCACCATGAACACACCTGTGGTTGAACAAGTTGAATTTACTACTCATTGCAGCAAGGGAGAACACATCACGGGGAACCATGTGGCTATCTGTAAGATGTTCGATAAAATCTTATATTAAGATTTGGGTTTGTGTTAGGTGATTTGATAGAGGTTTAAAGAGGTGGAACTTTGCTCTATGCTCTAAACAGGATATTGTCAGGAAGTGGGGGTAATTCTATGAGTGGGTATCTTAATAAATCTTATCTAGAAAGAGGGAAAACTGGAATGAGGCTAAAGCTGTCATTGGCAAAGAGGCAACAGCTACGTAGACTAGTTTGGTATTTCCATTTTATGTATTCCATTTGGTGGGTTGGACAGCATTTGTGTTTTTGTCTATGTTCAGACATGATTATGAAGTAGTGTTATTTTTGTCCTGATCTACCATGATCACGGAGTGACCTCATCTGATGTTGATGTTCTCTAAAATTGTTTTTGTTCAACAAGAATACCAAAGCCTAGTGTGCCAGCATCTACTGCATGTCAGAAACTGCTTTTCTCTTTCTTAGAATATAGTGGTTAAGAACTTGGACTCTAGAGTCAGACAAAATTGGGTTTGATTCTAGAGCCTGCTCTTCACTAGCCTGTGGGACCTGGGGTAAATTATCCAACTTCTCTATGCGTCAATTTCCTCATATGAATATAGGATTCCCTATATTAGAATATAATGTACTTGTCTCATTGGATTGAGATAAATCAGATGATTGAGGTTAGGAGCTGTGTCAAATAAATCTGCCATTATCATAGGAAAAATTAAGAAGGATATTGGTGCAGGGAAAGGAAAACCAAGAATAGCACAGGTGATTGTGCCAGGAATGGCAAAGAGCAGTAAGAAAGTGAGGATAGAAAGCATAATGATTTACACTGGGTGGTAACTAACCTTTATAAAGCTGTTAATTTAATGCAAGGATAACACATTACACTCATGAAAACATGGTGAAACAGGAAAAACGTGCACACCTTGCAACAAGTAGGCTTGTTACTTAAATGAGTGCATACTGAAACTCTGGGAAGAGGGCTTGATAATGATGAAAACTATGATTGTGCACATAATAGGAGACAGACCCACATGTTGGGTAGAAGGTTGGGCTGGAGGTTTTTAAACTTCAGTGTACTATCAGCCTAGAAATAATTTCTCAACATTACTGGTTTCTGACTTGCTTCTTTCTGGTCCTCTTTGAACCACCCCACCATGTTAAGCAATGTCACATCTAATTTCTAAGTTTTTCAATAAGGCAAAAAGACTGTGTGTGTACCCAACTAGAAGAAAACTCAGTCACTTAAGAGGCTGGGTAATTGATATGTGTATTAAGAATTTTGTTAAAAGAATTTTATTGCCTGAAGGTACAAAGAATTCATTATTATTGTTATTTTAAGAAAGAGGGCCTCACTCTGTCACCCAGGCTGGAGTGCAGTGGCACAATCATAGCTCACTGCAGCCTTGAAATCCTGGCTCAAGTGACCTTCCTGCCTCAGCTTCCCAAGTAGCTAGGACTATAGGTGCATGCCACCACACCTGGCTAATTATTTATTTTTTGTGGAAACAGGGTCTTGCTATGTTGACCTGGCTAGTCTCAAACTCCTGGCTTTAAGCATCCTCCCACCTTGACCTCCCAAAGTGCTGTGATTACCTGGCCAGGGCTCATTAAGACATGACAAAATCTTTCAAAATAACACCCAGAAATAAATGTTTCATTTTATTTTTCTTGAAACAGGGTCTCACTCTGTTGTCCAGGCTGGAATGCAGTGGTGTGACCATGGCTCACTGCAGCTTTGACCTCCCAGGCTCTAGCAATCCTCCTGCTTCAGTATCCCAAATAGCTGGGAACACAGGAGTATGCCACCGTGCTCAATTACTAATGTTTTAAGAGATGTGATCTCCCCATGTTGCCCTGGCTGGTTTTAAACTCCTGGGCTCAAGTGATCTTCCCCTGACTCAGCCTCTGAGGTGCTGAGATTACAGGTGTGAGCCACCTGTATTTTATTTTAATAATCTAAGAAAGGGTGGTCACAGAATGGGAATCAAGAACTTAGAGGAGTTCAGCCTATAAAACGAAGAAATACTACAAGTCATGTATTTCTTCGTTTTATAGGCTGAACTCCTACACTTGTAGTTTCAGAAGTTTCTGGTGAACTCATGACCTCCCAAAGAAGCTCTTTTAAATCTTAGTTGGTTTATGAAACAGATTCAACTGCTGCTTTAAGTTATGGCGTTTAATAACTGTAAAAATGCAAAATCTCCCAGGAGTGGCTACAGTCTTGTCAGTCATTTGTACTTTGATAATAATTAGATTCTCTTGTAAAACGACGTGCAAAGAGAAGAAACAAGACGTAACTGTGCACTTCATAATTTTACCTAGAGTTCAGCCTTCAAAAGTCACATATTAAGGACAGAAGTTTCTGTAATAACAAGAAAACAGAAGATATCTGTTTCTTCACATACTGGATAAACAGAACAATCCATGGTTCCTGCTAATCATCCAACCCATATGTTGAATTGACAAGATGATTTAATTTCCTCTTTCTGCTTTGAGAAACTAAAATATCTTGACAGTCTGAGCACAGTGGCTTAAGTGGCCTTAATTCTCTGATTTCATAAGTTAATATTTAGGTTGAAGCTATAAACTATAGCCCATTCCATTTAAGACCTGGATCAAAGTTAGCTTCATCCAGCATGCTTTAGCATGTCCTTTCTGAGCTATGTCGTCAATAGTTATCATTCAGTTCCACCATCCTGAATATTCTGCAGTTGATAAACCATTTTGTGAGGGTTTTTTTTTTTTGTTTCCTGTGTATGTTTTTGACTTCGCGTGTTTTTGCTTCATGTGTTTTGAGTTGCTATTCAGATTGCGAAAGGAAACATCTCACGTTTGCATTAAGACTTCACAGTTCATAAAGACCTTTCCCACCAACCACAAACAAACGTATGACAAGTTTTCCGTCATCTTCATTTCATAGGTGTGGAAAGGGAGTCAAAGAAAAGTTAATCGATACCATTGATCTAGTTAAGCAGGCTTTGAGCAGTTCATCTCTTCCAGTCCTCAAAACGACCTTGAGGTGGCTCCTGCAACCCCGCTTTGAAGCTCAGAGCGAGACGGTCTCACGTTCCGGGGGCTCAGCTCAGGCGGGGCCGCCACGCGCCTCCCCGTGCCTTTGGACGGGCGAGGAGAGCTGCTGCCACGGCGGGGACCACGTGGAGGGGCCTGGTAAGCAAGTGGCAAGGACGCGGCGCAAGCCAGGCTTTCTAATGCCCAATCCGCGGCTCTTTCGATACTAAACACCCACCTCTTCAACAAATTTCGAGCGCCTGGCAGGCCCTGCACCAATCCTAGGGTGATGGCGACCCAGGCGGGTTTTTACTCAAGGAGCTCAATTCTAGGGCAGGGAGAAGTAAAATAAAATAAAAAAAATCATAACAAACTGAAAAACACATAAATAAGACACGTCTCTCCTCACCCCTAGCACTTAGTCACAAAGGCCTGTAGAGAGCCCCGACGTGAACGTCTGAGCAGGCCCAGCTATCACTCCCTGAGGACAGCAGGCAAGGCAGGCGGACGTCCCTGGACGAAGAAAGTGCTGGAGAAACTGGCGACCGTCCCACCTTCCCTAAGGCGAAGGTTCTGAATTCTGAAGACCGTTACTCGGGGCGAAACGCGACTCCGGGCAGCCGCAGATGCCAAAGCACCAGGCCTGGGGACCGCGGCCTACGCATCTCCCGGGCTTCGCGCCCCTCGCCCAATCTGATTGGATGGCGGCGGAAAAAGGCGGGGAGACCCCCGGAGGAGGCGCGCGCAGGCCGGCCGGCGGTTCCCACGGAGGCGCCCAGGAGGCAAAGGGGCGGGAGCGGGCCTCGGAGCGTCGCGCGTGCGCAATAGGGACGAGGCCGGTTGGGGACTGCTGGGAGGGCCGGACCCTGCGAGAAACGGGTGGGCGTAGGCCCGGTGGGCGCGGGAGGGGCCCGGGCTGCAAGAGCGCGCGTGCGCCTCGGAGCCGGAGCCGCGGGAGGAGGCGGGAGCTGAGGAGGCGGCGGAGGGGGCGGGTCGCGTCGGGCGCCACGTCCGCAGCCAGAGGCCGCCGCCTCCACCGCCGCCGCCACAGTTTTCCAGCTCCACATCCTGAAAGGACGCCTCCAGAGCCGCGACTGCTTGGGGTTGTGCCGGCCGCAGCTGCCGCCCAGGCCGCCTCAGCTCTACTCGGCGCCGGCCTGCTGCCTCCGCGCGGCTCCTGCCCTAGCGCTGGCCGCGATCCCGGCGGTGAGTGAGGTGGGATGCGAGGGCAGGGGTGCAGTCCCGGCTTCCTGCCTTCCTCCGTCGCCCTCTGCCGTCGGCGCCCCTGTCCCTCACCTCCCACTGCCCGGCCTGGCTGCCCAGCTGGGCTTCGGCGAGGCCCGAGAGGGAAAGGGGGAGGGGCGGGACGAAGTTGGGGGCGGATGGAGGTTCGCTTCTGGGGCTACTCCTCCTTATACGTCGCTGACTGCCACGCCGCGATTGGAGGTTGGGCATTCCCCTGGAAAGCCTCCGTCTGACTTCTTAGCATCTGGGGGTTCTTGGTTGTGGACGGAGGAGGGAGGTGGGGGGCGTCAGCAGCCTGGGGGGCGTCAGCAGCCTGGGAGGCGGATGCAGCGGAGGGGCTTGGGTACTGGTCTTCCTCGCCCTGCCAACTCCTGACCTGTTGATAAACCTCCCTCTTGGGTTCAGGCACACGAGACTTGTCCTCCAGTCGACACCCCCATAGCTCTTCCTGGGTAGGAAGGCTGTATCCCCACGCCTAACCTAAAGTAAAAGTGGGAATGGAGAGGGTGCTGGCGGCGCCCAGGGGTGACAGGGAGTGCTGGAGCACCCATCCGTGCCGTCACTGCCTCCCAGTCTAAATAAAAACTGCCTGCTCTGTACACGCAGCTTCAAGACCGATCCCCCAGCTCCCACTTCCAATCAGATCTCTTGTCCTACATCCTTCTTACATAGAAATTCTGGAACTCTTCGGGAGTGGGGGGTGTGCTGGGTGTACAACGTGGAGCGGAGGGAGGAGGTGCCAAGCTCAGCGCTAGCTAGCCACGGCGCCTCCAGGGTCATTTTCTGCCTCCTGCCACGTCACTCTCTCTGCTAAAGAAAACACACACTCACACACACACACACGCTTGCCTAGAGCCTAAAGGGATCAGTGGGGAGAGAAGGGGCCACCCGGAAGGGTTTGGAAACACCTAGAGAAAAGGGAAGGGTTCTTAATTTGATTTTTGCGTCCTTGTGAACACTGTGCTAATTCCAAATGAAAAAATTTGCTATATGTGATTATTTGCTGTATGCTATTGTTTAGCCTTTGAAACTTCTGCTGGTGTGAGTGCCCTCAAGGGTTCCCCAGAAATATCGATACCACACCAACAGGTAAACTTGCGCGCGCGCGTGTGTGTGTGTGTGTGTGTGCGCGCGCGCGCGCGGGCGCCCATACTTAACTTTTTGGAAAGAAAGGGAGAAGTAGCCTTTGATAAACCCATATGCATCCTGTTTTGCTTTTTCCACTTTCATTTCTTTAGTCTTTGTTAGAACAGATGTACCAGAAACCAAGTTCAGTAAAAATTTGTCCATTTATAGAAAGCGTCGTTAGAAATTATAACGGTTGCTACATTAGACAAATATACAGGTAGGTATACAGGTAGGTCTGTGTGTGTGCATGTGTTTGATTTTTTTTTTTTTTAACTACAGGAAAATCTTTACCTTTCTTTGTTTCAGTTATTAGGTATTTACTTTTTTTCTGCTTCCGGAAGATATCTCACTGGATTATATATAAACATCTTGAGAATAGGACCTTTGTATGCTTGTTCACAAGGATGCCTCGGGGCCTAACAGAATGTTTGACACATAGTAGGAATGCAAATGTCTGTTGAAATCATGTGAAGATGGTGTGCTGCTTCTCTGGTTTGATAGAGGATTGTAATTCTGCTTAATGTTTCGTTTAAGGACAACCCTTAAAAATTGCCTTTTTGACACTGTCAGTTATTACTCGTCTAAGTGGGCACTTACAAGTTTTACTGGCAGATGACTTTTTCTTCCTTGCTAGATTGAGAGCATTTCTTGTAGCCTATTTGCTGTTGATTTAATGGGCAGGGGCCATCTTTAAAAGCAGACTCTTCCCGATAGTTGGTTTAACTAGAAAAACATAAAAACAGCTGGAGTTTTAATGTACTCTGCTTGTTGGTGTATATGTTTTAGAGCTCTATATAAATATATTTTTGAATCTCTTTGCAATTATTTGGCAAAGAAGCTAAAACCTGGGAGTAAGGGTGTGGCCAAGTTCTTTTAGGTAGAATATGTAGAAGGATTTAGCTAATTCATTTATAGTTGTCTTTTTCTATTATAGGGACATTGGCACCTACTGTTGAATAACAGGTAGTTTTAAGTGGCTTTGCCGATAAACTTGTGCACTGTATTTTGTAGTTAAGCTTTATATAACGTGTTAGTGTTATTTAACTTCTTTTGGTGTATAGAGGGGTGGTGCTACCCAGAGGAAAATGTATGTACTGTTTTCAGAATTTTTTATTATGAATAAAAACTTTATATATGATATATTACTGAAACCCACAAACAACATGGATTCATCTATTTTCCTTTAAAAAGAAAACCAGTTTCCCAAGAGGTGTTTGTTTACTTATTTCTATTATTGGAATAAATTATCCTTTAGGGAATTGTGTTGTTAATCCTTGCTCAATATATTCGCCAGCTACTAAATCTATGATACTATTGTACTGGGCAAGAATTATTTCTCCCCATCTCTACAATGCTTAATGTAACTGCTGATGAATCTGTAGTCATGATATACAGTCTACAACAAAGAAGTCTTTCATATGGCACAATTTCTTAAAAACCCACTTATAACCAGTTTAGTTGGTATTGTAATAGTTTATTCACACTTCAGGACCAAAAGGTAGAACTGATTTATGTCTGTAGAATAAGTTAAATCATTTGTACTTATCTAAGGATATTGTCTGTCATTACTGTCTTCCTTAGAACAGTATGTGTTGTTTTGTTTTGTTTTGTTTTTTTTTTGGTAGAGACGAGGACTTGCTATGTTGTCCAGGCTGCTGTCAAACTCTGGGGCTCAAGCGATCCTCCTGCCTCGACCTTTCAAAGTGCTGGGATTATAAGCATGAGCCACCAGGCCCAGCCAGAAAGTATGTTTTTAATAGAAACTTGTGCATTATGAGCTCCTAGAGAGCAGATATATTTGTTTCTTGAATATATAATTTGTTTCTTGAATGACTCACTAAATGGCAAGTGCTTTAAAAGTCTATTCCCACTGGATTGTAAACTCTAGTTTAGAGTAGTGCCTGTGTGTGCTTAATCACACTGAACTCCTAATTGCATACCAGCGTGCCTGCCACATAGTACGGCTCAAGTATATGTAGAATTAATGATTCAATGAGTTCAGGGCAGATAGTTTGTATAGAATTTAATAATTATAATGTATTATTTCAGAGTGACATTTAAAAATGGTCGTTTTGATTTTTTTTTTTGGGATGGAGTCTTGCCCTCTTGCCCAGGCTGGAGTGCAGTGGCACGATCTCCACTCACTGCAACATCCCCCTCCCAGGTTCAAGAGATTTTCCTTCCTCAGCCTGCCTAGTAGCTGGGATTACAGGTACCCACCACCACACCTGGCTGATTTTTCTATTTTTAGTAGAGATGCGGTTTCACCATGTTGGCCAGGCTGGTCTTGAACTCCTGACCTCAGGTGATGCTGCCTGCCTCAGCCTTTCAAAGTGCTGGGATTACAGGCCCATTTTGAAATTTTTACTGTCAGTTGGTACTTGTCTCTACATATATACTCTTAAATTTTATTAGTAGATTATTTACCTTTCAAAGTTTTAGATTGGGGTCTATTTATCTTCACAGTTTCTATTATAAGAGAAACAGGTCTCCTACAATGGTGATAATAAGCAGGATAATAATATAAAAAGTATTTATCTTTAGTAACGAAGTGGCAATATCCATAAAGAGGTAATATCACTAAAAGTTAGACACATATTTGTGTGTAGGACTTTGGAATGGTTTATGTGAATGAAAAGTACAGATGACACAGTTAAGGATTTTAGCAAATACCTTTATAAGGTAACTCAGTGTCTTGTGATCAAATTAGGAATTCGGGAAAAAAAAATCTCAAATACTTGTGGCATTTTAATTAATAAAAATTAATACTAAGTTTTATTACCCTAAGAGTTCTAGAGGAATTTTGATACTACATACTGACTATTAAGGTGTGATGTACAAGATACCCAAACATCAAAACAAAACTAATCTTTTTTTTTTTTTTTTTTTTTGAGATGGAGTCCTGCCCTGTCACCGAGGCTGGAGTGCAGTGGTGAGATCTTGGCTCACTGCAACCTCTGCCTCCTGGGTTCAAGCAGTTCTCCTGCCTCAGTCTCTTGAGTAGCTAAGATTACAGGCGTGTGCCACCACGCCTGGCTAATTTTTGTATTTTTAGTAGAGATGGGTTTCACCGTGTTGGCCAGGCTGGTCTCAAACCCCTGACCTCAGGTGATCCACCCGCCTTGGCCTCCCAAAGTGGTGGGATTACAGGTGTGAGCCACCGTGCCCGGCCCTTGTTTTGTTTTGTTTTTTTCCTTTTTTTTTTTTTTTTTTTAGTCTCAATGAAACTAATCTTTGTGTCACTTAGGACTTTCAAGGCTTTCTAAATAGTGAATTCCTCTAGTCTAGGTTAACATATGCCTGGCATGGCAGGACTCCAGAGTTGCTACTTTCTTGTTTATTGATAACCCTGTTGGTAACTACTGCTAATAAATTTTTAACTGCAACTGAATATTTCTATATAATAGTATCTAGCTTTTTACATTTCACACTCCTCTACAGAAATACTCCTAATTTAAGGCCAGAATGAACTCATGCTGGGTGTGGGAGTGGGAGTGTGGTTGGACTGGCAAGGAGAGCTGGTAAGTCTGAGAATATACCCGGAAGCAGCCCCAGGCGAGAGTGAAATCTCTTGAAAGTCTAGTTATCTTAAAAAAAAAACAGTGCTCAAGCACTTTTCATTTTACTTTTTACTGTGTGTGAATTTAAAAATAAAACAGTATTTTACATTACTGTGGATTAAAATGCAGGCATTATGTCTCTCCTGTGGATTCTTAAGTCCTTGGCATACCACTGCCTGTGTTTAAAAAGATACATTTGGAAAGCATGACTCTAGCTTAGAGTTTTTTTTTTTTTAAAACCCCAAATTTGGGCCATGTATTGGTATGTATTTCTTCTTGTGATGCTTAAAGTATATGCGGATTCTTTCCCCTCCCCTC
>NW_016809035.1:407849-418136 GCF_001698545.2 Rhinopithecus bieti
TCCCCTCCCCTCCCCTCCCCACCAGTCTTCATCCTGTCCTGTCCTGTCCTGTCGTTTGAGACAGGGTCTCACTCTGTTGCCCAGGCTGGAGTGCAATGGCACGATTATGGCTCACTGCAGCTGCTTCAACCTCCTGGGCTTAGGTAATTCTTCCTCTTCATCCTTCCAAATATGTGGGACTATAGGCGTGCGCCACCATGCCCAGTCAATTTATTTATTTATTTATTTATTTATTTTTTTGTAGAGATGAAGTCTCATTATGCTCATTATGTTTTCCTGGTCTTGACTTCCTTAGCTCAAGCATTCCACCTCAACCTCCCAAAGTGCTGGGATTACAATATTTTCTTTTTATTCACTTATCTCACAAATACTATCTTGCAGCTTACAACAAAAACATGTACCAACAAATTGGTAAAATATGTAAATAAGATATTCAAATTGCATGCCAGGGAGAAACAGCAATCCGAGTAGCGGTCTTGAGGAGGTGTGGAAGTGTGGAGGAAGATAGGATACAACTATGCAGGCCACGGGAGTCTACCTAGTTGAGCTGGGATTTTAGCTATAAGCTTCCTGGAAGCCAAAGAGAAGGAAGACATTACACCTTTGTGTCTTTTAAATATAAAAATGCATAAATCTTTAAGAAAACATGCTAAATATTTGGGGGAAACAAGACATTTTCTGAATAATTACCTCTGAAGAAATTTCTTATGTGAAGTTCCGTATCAGAGCTATTAAGTGTTGTAGTGGGTAATGTCTTTAACAGTATTGTACAGTTAATATAGTAATAACCTGCATAAAAGGCTGTTTGTCAGGATTTCCTTACCCAAGACATAACTGTGAACAAAACTCAGTGATACCATTTTCTTAAAGCATCATGTGATTCAAGTACATTGTTTTTTAGATTATTAACTTCATCTGTGGCTAAAACGTAGAATAATTAGGATTAGATGAACTACATAATCTTTAAAATATGATTTATGAATATCACTGATTTCCAGGACTTGAAAATATGTATTTTTCTTTAATTATAAAAGCAATACATTTTATGGTAGAAAATTTATAGACATTAATTAACTATGCATATTTCTATATGTATTTAACTATGCATATTTCCATGTGTATGTATTGAAAACTATATACAAGTACTATATATACTATGAATATATAAATGCTATATACACTACTTCATGCATGTGTATGTAAAATGTGAAACTTACGTATTTCTACTCCCCATGGCATCTTTATTAATACTTTGGCATAGTTTATTCCAGTCTTTTCATATGCATTTTTAAAAAAATTGGGTATGATGATACATGCCTTTTACAGTCTCTAAATATAGCATTAGCATTTTTCTGTAGTATTTGATCATACATTATTTTAACTTCTGCATAATGTGTGTCTTTTGGAAGCTTATAAATTCCTCTCTTGCTTTCCATGAGGCTGTACTCATTTTTCATTTTCAGATGTGTTTTGTTTGTTTTTGCTGGCTTCTCTTTTGCTCACCTCTTAATTATGAGCTGGCCAATTAACACTGTCAGTCGACTTCTCATCACTCTTTTCCTTGATCATATCACCCACTGCTCAGAGCTTCAACTATCACTTCAAACTGCTTTTAGAACCTCAACTCTAACTCAAACTTTATGCTGAGTCTCTGGCCCCTTAAATCCAATTGCCTGCTGAACGTCTGTGGATGCCCTGAAGGTATTTCAAATATAGCTTGTTCAGAAACAAGTCCTTCATCTTCTTTCAAAACGTTTCTCTTCTGATGTTCTCTGTGTTCATCATTTCTGTCTTATACTAGAAATATGACATTAGATTCTCCCTTTCATCTCACATTAATACCCAAGTTACATTCTACTTAACAAAAAATTCAAGTATATGAGTGTCCACCATGCATCGTTGATTAAGTCTCTGGTGATAGAGTAGAGAACAAACCAAGCATTTGTTCTCATGGAGCTTACATTTTAATTGGGAGAGACCCAAAGTAAACACATTAGGTGAAAATGATAAGAAGAGTGGAGGGTGCTCATCTATTATAAGGTGGTCAGGGAACATCTTCTGTTAACAGACCTTATCGGAAGACCTGAGCCGTGTGCATATACTGGGGAAAAGACTTTGAGGAAAGGATAAACAAGGAACTCTGTGTTACTAGACTGGAATGAACAAGAGGTAGAATAGTGGAGATGGTGATTAAATATCTGGCCTCAAAGGCAAAGGTATAAGGACTCTGAATTTTATTTTAAGCAAAATAGGAAGCAGTTGGAGGATTTTAAGCAGAGTATGACATGACTGGACTGAAAGAAGAACAAAGGTGGAAGCTCAGAGACCCATTCAGAGATTTTGCAGTAGTACAAGTAAGAGATTATGATGGTTTAAAGTGGTAACAGTAGAGGTAATGAGAAGTGGTTATAATCTGGATTTATTTAGGCAACAGAATTTACTGATAATTAGATGGAAATGTAAAAGAAAAGCAGAATTCAAAGGTGACCCTAGTATTTTGGTCCAAAGCATTTATTTAGATATGAAAATTTGGCAGAGTTTAGACTGTCATTCTATCTTACTGGACTACTAAAATAGCCACTTACTGTATTAATCTCTGTGTCCTTCCATCTCTTCTTGCTTCAGTTGGCATCTTAAGGCACAGATATGACAGTATAACTCTGCTCATGGCTTCTTATTGACTACCCACAGAAGGATGAAGTCAATTCATATTATTTAGATTAAATTGCATATATGTTATGCTCTCATAAAGCAGAACTAATTTTTTTAAATTGTGGTCTTTTCTTAATTACAAGATAGGATATAGAAAATAATTGTTTTAAGGGAGACTGTATTAGAAATAAAAGGTAAGACTGTTGGTAGGGATTTATGGGGTAGGCACCAGAAAGTCAGTTTTGAAATGTATGCAGTTACAGTCATAATCACACCTATTTTTAAACTCCAGTTAAAACATATAAGATGGTTGGGCATATGTAATTTCCCATATTTCTCTATAGGGTATGGTACCTTCTGTTGATTGACCAGCCGAATGATCTCCTGGATTTGTGTGTAAGTGTATGGTATTAATATATAGTACTGAGATTACCGTGATGAACAAGTTGGACAAAGGTGTCTGTCCTCTTGAAATTAATAGTCCAGTAGGGAAGTAAGTGGCTTCAAAATCATCATTTCTCATAAGGTACACATATTCTGCCAGGAATTTCTGCATGTTTTGTTTTGGAATATGTTAAATAGTATTCTCATCTTAGGGTTAAGGCTAGAATTGTCTTTTTTAACTATCCTAAACAGCAAGTATTTAATGAAGTTATTTGTCCTCTTCTGTACAGCTTATGGTCAAGCTGAGATTCAAACTCAGGCACTCTGACCCCAGAGCCTTAACCACCATCCTGTATAATTTGTTATGATCTTACCATGATGATAGGTCAAAGAAAATGTAAATGTGAATGGTAATAAATGTACCTTTGTGATTTGGGGATTTTAAAATTAGGGCATATCTGTCAAGAACCTCTTTTCCCAGTAATGCATCAGCTGAAATTCTTCCTGGTTTTTCTGTGAGAGATTACTTAGCTTTACTATTCCTTTTTAAATCTTATGTTTGGGATGATGTGCTAAATTCTCGAATCAAACCGGGATAAGATTAGGTGCCATTGATAAATGACCTGAGTCAGGATTTTCACTAGAGCAATCGAAAGATATTTATTAAACACAGCATTTGCTGCTGGACTCAGTGGGGGTGCAGAGAAGTCTCATCTTAAATAGGATTTAGGTTTTAAAGGCATAACAAGATGAATTCCATGAAGTTAAAACTACCTTTGAAAATTCCCACTTCTCACAACCTCTGCCTCTACCACCCTCATCCAAGCCACCAACATTTTTTGACCTGAATTATTGAAGTTGTTTCCTATTGGGACTTTCTGCCTCTGCTGTTGTTCTCCTATTGTTTGTATTTCTCACAGCAGCCAGAATGATCTTTTAAAAGATCACCTTGAATTAATTTTCAGCTTTCTACTGCATGTTCTCACTCATAGGTGGGAACTGAACAATGAGATCACTTGGACTCAGGAAGGGGAACATCACACACCGGGGCCTATCATGGGGAAGGGGAGAGGGGAGGGATTGCATTGGGAGTTATACCTGATGTAAATGACGAGTTGATGGGTGCTGACGAGTTGATGGGTGCAGCACACCAACATGGCACAAGTATACATATGTAACAAACCTGCACGTTATGCACATGTACCCTAGAACTTAAAGTGTAATAATAATAAAAAAAAAAGAAAATAACAAACTCCATTATAATAGTATATTAGATAAGTAATTATGGCACCTACTACACTCAACTTCATTTCTAGCTAACACCATGTTAACAGTTATCTTTTAAGAAAACCCACAAATCCTTTTATTTATTTATTTATTTATTTTAAAATTTATTTTAGGTGACTGGTTTTGGCTCAAGGATTATTTGTGCAAACCTAAAAAAATGATGCATGAATAAATTTGCTACAAAACAAAAAAAAGATCACCTTACTCTTTTGTTCAGTGCCTTTTACTAGTTTCCCATCTCACTCAGTTAAAAGCCACTCTCCATCTTCGCCTTCAAGGGCCTACATTGATCCAGACCTCACTCTTTGACTTCCTCTCCTTCTGCCCTTGCTGCCACCCTGCCACACTTTACTAGCTGTTCCTTCTTGCTAATCCAGGTAAGCTCCCACATCAGGGCCTTTCCTCTTGCCATTGCTTCTTCTGCAAAGACTCTTCACCTAAATATCTTGTATCCTTACCTTCTTTGAGTGTCATCGCAGTAAAGCCTTCACAGACTATCCTATCTAAAATATCATATCCTCTCCCCATCCATCCCTGGCTAGGCGCAGTGGCTCATGCCTGTAATCCAAGCACTTTGGAAGGCTGAGGTGGGCGGATCGCCTGAGATCAGGAGTTCGAGACCAGCCTGGCCAACATGGTGAAACCCCATCTCCACTAAAAATACCAAAATTAGCCAGGCATGGTAATGCGCGACTGTAGTCCCAGCTACTCAGGAGGCTGAGGCGGAAGAATTGCTTGAACCTGGGAGGCAGAGTTGCAGTGAGCTGAGATCATGCCAGTGCACTCCAGCCTGGGTAACAGAGCAAGACTCTGTCTCAAAAAAAAAAAAAAAAGAAAAAATTTATTTAAAAAAAATCACACCCTCTCCTTATCCATCCCTTTTTCTCCATAGTATATAAATACTGCTGACATAGAATACTCTCTTTGTGTTTATTTATTGCCTTTCCCCACTGGAGTATCCGTTTGATGATGGCAGAGAGTTTTTCCGTCTGTATTGATTACTGTACTCCATGCACCTAAAACATTGTCTGGCCCAGGAGTAGGTGCTTAATCAGTGTTTGTTAATTAATGTATTGAACTACATTGTTAATTTTCACAATATCCCTTTTAATATCTATTGTATGTGTACACATATAATAATTTGGACTCCAAGGATGTATGACTAGGAAATACTTAGTTGACTGCTGGGATCACAACCTTAGTTTCCTGGCCAAGCCAGACAGTACACTATAAAGAACACTTTTAGACCAATCTTGACTTGCTCTAGTCTTGACTTACTCAAGTGAATTTAAAAGGCAGTGTTTTATGATAGTAAAGGAAATTGGGAAAATAAAATTTTAATCATGTTTTCCTTACTGCAGCACAGCTTATTTTATTTCTTAGGTTCCCTTACTACTTAGAGTTAATCATAGTATAATATATATTTTTTTACAGTAAATTTTGAATTCTGTTACTGCCTTTGTTCATAAGAGCTCTAAGAACAGCAGAAAGTCATTAAAATTCATCTGTTACTGATTCAGATTGGTGGTGTCATTACAAGAGTGGGATGTCTTTTTTTTAAGGACTTTCTCAGATAACACCTTAGTATTTATTTATTTTTTCAACTTTTAGGGTCAGGAGTACATGTGCAGATTCATTACATGGGTAAAATCGTGTGTTGTGGGGGTTGGGTGTACAGATTATTTCATCACCCAGGTAGGTAGTTTTTCGACCCTCACTCTCCTTCCTCTCGCCACCTACAAGCAGGCCCTGCTGTCTCTTGTTACCTTCTTTGTGTCCATGTGTATTCAGTGTTTAGCTCTCATTCATAAGGGAGAAAATACAGTATTTGGTTTTCTGTTCCAGTGTTAATTCACTTAGGATCATGACCCCCAGCTCTACCTGTGTTGCTGCAAAGGACATGATCTCATTCTTTTTTATGGCTACATAGTATTCCATGATGTATATGTACCACATTTTCTTTATCCAGTCCACTGTTGATGGGCATTTAGGTTGATTCCATGTCTTTGCTATTGTGAATAGTGCTGTGATGAACATCACACGTGTGTGGTAGAATGATTTATATTCCTTTGAGTTATATCCAGAAATAGGATTGCTGGGTTGAATAGTAGTTGTAAGTTCTTTTGAGAAATCTCCAAACTGCTTTCCACAGTGGCTGAACTAATTAACATTCCCACTAGCAGTGTATAAGCATTCTTTTTTCTGCAGTTTTGCCAGCATCTGTTATATTTTGACTTTTTAATAGCCATTCTGTCTGGGGAACACCTTTTTTAGTTATGGTATACTTTTTTCTTTAAGTCTATTGTGAAATAAGTCACAATTAAGTTAACCAGTATTCTGTAGGAGGAAACAACATTTTGCGGCTAACCCTTATCTTCCAGCTCTCTTTCAGTGAGTAACATTCAGTTGTAGTTGAAGCACCACAGTAACAACGTAGGAAAACTTACACTGTGACTGCCACTCTTTGGTGGGTGTTTCACATAAGATTTATATTGTCAACTGGTACAATTTAAAGTATTTATTAAATGCCACAGTTTGAAGTAGGAGAGAAACAAGACGAAGACTAGTTGTAGAGTGGGTATAAAATGTTGTTTATCTGAATAATGTCGATGAAATCACAATTTAGCATGTGACAAGAGGTAGTCTCACATGTTGAGGTTAAAATGAAATGTGTTTGTATGTTTTTTTTTTTTTAGGAGATCATGAATCAGACAGATAAAATCAACAAGAAATCCCATCATACCTTAATGATGAACCACCAGAAGGTAAGTATACATCTGTAACACTAAGAATGGAAAAATATACTGAATTACAGTTCTGATAGTTTTTATTTTTTATTTTTGTAATTTTTTTTTTTTTTTTTTTTTTTTTTTTTTTTTTTTTTTTTTTTTTTTTGAGACAGAGTCTTGCTCTGTCACCCAGGCTGAGTGCAATGGCACGATCTTGGCTCACTGTAACCTCCGCCTCCTGGGTTCAAGCAGTTCTCCTGCCTCAGCCTCCCAAGTAGCTGGGATCACAGGCGCCCGCCACCACACCCAGCTAATTTTTTGTATTTTTTTAGTAGAGACAGGGGTTTCACCATGCTGGTCAGGCTGGTCTTGAACTCTTGACCTCAGGTGATTCACCTGCCTTGGCCTCCCAAAGTGCTGGGATTACAGGTGTGAGCCACCACTCCCAGCCCTGATTTTTTAATTAAATTTAAAGAAATAGAACCTGTTTACCTTGTCAGTAAATATGTCCCCAAAATAATTGAAGATAACATTTTTAGCCTCTAATAAGAAAGCACAGATAGTGGTGAATAGGGACACAATTTTACCATATAAGGCATAATATTTTCCTGTCATTCTTCTTTTAAGACCATTTTAGAAGTATGAGTATCCTTTCATTTGTAAAGGGTGAGGATGGATACAGAGGAAGGATGGACTGTGTTTAGTTTTGATATCCTGCATACAATATCAGCCTAATTCAAGAGGCATTAGAGATTTGTTGTTAAACTCCTATTATTTATTACATTGTAATTGGTAGCTCTCCTCCTCTATTAACACATGATCTTGGGGTCTGCTTCATTTGTCTTTTTAAGTCATAATTCTCTTTTAGTTTGAAAATTGTGATACCATGAATCATTTTAATTCTTCAAAAACCCTTGGAAACACACCTGAATGCCCTGAGTACATACAGAAAATTACTAGAGGCATGTTTTTGGTATAGACTGTTACTAAACTTAATCCAAATAGTGATCTCCTTGGAGAATTGCATGTTGATTACTAGGGCTGGAGGTTGTGACTCTAGGTATATATTTTTTCCTAGTTCTGTTAACCATTGTCTAAAATTTTCTTCCTATATTTCTTATATTGGTAGGCAAAAATGAAATTGCTAGGAAAATAGGAACAAAGAGTTTACACTTAAGCCAAAAAGAATTCAAAAGAACTATCGGAGGTTGCAGTGAGCTAAGATCGTGCCACTGAACTTCAGCCTGGGTGACAGTGAGACTCTGTCTCAAAAAACAAAACAAAACAAAACAAAAACTAGCTGATTAGGTTTAGTTTGGTGGATGAATAGCCTGGAAAATTACTAACTCATGCCTTACATTTTTATGTCTGGAACCATGGAGTTTTGAAAAGTTAGGGCTCAGTGAGAAAGTTAACAAGGACTTTGTGAGAAAGAAATCAGGAAAGGGATAAATAAAGGCCATCCAGGGGCATGATTATCAAGGAAGAGAACAAAGCAGAATGTCTTTCTATGCCAACCCTAAACAAGAGGAATCTGCAAAGCAGATAATTTATATGGTGATAATTAAGAGTATACTGTAATTAAAGAGATCAGCTGCGTTAATTATTTATCCGATTTGATTAAGAAAAATTATTTGTCTTCTTTAAATGCATGTGTACCAAATTTGGCATGGCAAGACAGTTTTACTAATGAGATATTTGGCATGAGGCAGTTATCTGTTGTAGCCTCAAATTAGGATTTTGCCTTTTTTCGTAGGACTGGTAACCTTGATTACAGAAGAATTATCAATTATGTAATCCTTTCCATCATAATTTTATAACTAATATATTCAAATGTTCATCTATATCTTAAGTCTTTTACTTTAGTCATCAAAAAAATTTGTATTAACTATACTTATTAGTTTTAATAAAATATTTGGTTTTTAAAATTCATAGCTATTGCTGTATTTGTATTTATGCACTATTTTGTAAAGATATTTTGACCAGTCACTGAGATTTTCCCTCTTGTGATACAATGTAAAATCTTGAAACAATGAAAAGAAAAACCATCTCAAGGTAAATTTGTGCCTTGTGCATTGGAAAGCTCAGTTTTCAGAATTTTTTATTTTCTCCATCAAATATTATCAGTTTCCCCATGATACCTTCTCTGAGAACCTCATTCTGCTAGATTCTAGTAGCTTTGGTGCTCTTAGTTGAACTTATGTACCCAGTAATTTCCCCTCTTTTTTAGAGGTAAAGCTTGAATTGTATAAGTACCAAATATTTTTCCATGAAGTTTAGAAAAACACCAATGCTTATGTGTTGTAGCTGCTTAAATTATTAGGTTACTAACGAGAAAAGGCCTGTGTTCATTTTAAGCTGGTGCAAATTTTTATGAAATCTTTCTGCTAGTCATTTTATTCCTAAGTTTGAGTTTACATGCTAATATATGTGGTTCTATTAAAAAAAACAAAGAAAATAAACTAATGACTTAGATAGAGCTTAATTTTTCATATTGCTATTACCTTTTATGGGAGATATCTCTGGTTTTCAAAAACTAGATACTTAAAGCACACACTGTCTTTCGTAAGAATTATGGAGGCAGTAATTTTGAGTGTTAGCCATAGCTGTAGTTTCTCTATCCTACTTATGTCTGAATAAAAATCATTTTTTAGGTAGATAACATGATTTTAAATGATGAATAGTTTTTTATTCTTACATAGTGTTAGCTCTTTCAATATGTCAGTAAGGGAGACATAGAGCAGAGACCCAAATGTATTTACTTAATAGGGGTTCTTAAACTTTTTGGTTTCAGGATGTCTTTCAATCTCAAAATTAAGGCCCCAAAGAGCTATGTCTTTGTCAGTATTTACCATATTAGCAATAAAACTGAGAAATTTGAATATTTTATTCATTAAAAGAACCCATATTAACATAATTAAAATGTTTTTGTGAATAGTAATTCTTTCAAAACAAAAAAAAATTGTGGAAATTGTGAGCAAGGTGATACTGGTTTATACATTCTAGCAAATCTCTTTAATGTTTGGATTAATGCAAGACAGCTACATTCTTGCAGCTGCTTCTGCATTCAGTCTGTTGTATTATACATCATTCTGCTTCTGGAATACTCTGCTGTAGACTCATGACAGAAAGAAAGTGAAAAGACAAATGATATTTTAATAATATTAAGATAATATTATATTTTAATAATATTATGAAAATAGTTTTTACCTTGTAGACCCCCTGAAATGGTCTT
>NW_016809035.1:418341-512047 GCF_001698545.2 Rhinopithecus bieti
ATATTATGAAAATAGTTTTACCTTGTAGACCCCTGAAATGGTCTTCGGCATCTGCAGTGGTCCCAGACCATACCTTGAAAACTACTGCTTTTACAAAGAAGATTGTTTTGGTAATGATTGATGAAATTCTATCAAGGAAATGAAGGCCAAATATAGTTTATCTTTTTATTTTTTCATCTTCCTTTTAGGATGTAAAATAAAGGTTATTTGTTAACAAAACCGTAAATCAAGGAAACATTTAAAATAGGATTCTGTTTTACAAAAGTTGTCTAGTCTCTAAAGCATTTCTTCTCATAGATACTAAGACTTAGCATTAGACCAAGATGTTGTAAAAACATGTACAACTATACCCTGAAGGAAGAGCTCTTCAATGTCTTTGAATTGGTGTGGTTGGCCTTATCAAATCAACCTCCTCATTGTGAGGAAGTCTTAGGTTACTTAATGATGTGTACTGCTCTTTTAAAGACTTATATTTGATTGTCTCATGATATTTTCTCTCATCTAGGTTCAGTGAAAGATCACCCACAGCAGCAACCAGGCATGTTGTCCCGTGTGACTGGGGGTATCTTCAGTGTTACAAAGGGAGCTGTTGGTGCCACCATTGGTGGTGTGGCTTGGATTGGTGGAAAGAGTCTGGAAGTGACCAAAACAGCTGTTACAACTGTGCCTTCCGTGGGAATAGGGCTGGTGAAAGGGGGTGTATCTGCTGTGGCTGGAGGTGTTACAGCTGTTGGGTCTGCTGTTGTAAACAAAGTGCCCTTAACAGGAAAGAAGAAAGACAAATCTGACTAAAATATGGAGATACACTTGTGCTCCACAGCACTATAATGCCAGTGGCATTGAATTGCTAAATTATGGACTACAACCAAGTCAACTGTTTTGGACGTTTATCTTCTAAACTGCTGTGTTGAAAGTATTGATGACTGGCTTTCATCTAAAAAGAAGAGACCAATACAAGCACAGTATATGAAGGTTTCTCATACTTAAGTTCCAGCTTTTTATCTGGTAAAATGTTACACTTACTCAGTTGTAACTGAAGATATGGTATGTTTGAATATTTACTATAAGTCTTTCAGTTTTACTAAAAATGTGAAAGTTGAATTTAGTAGATGATCTTCACAGTTCCATATGTATAATGTGCGAGGTAACTCACCTGCCCCTTAAGAAGGGAACCTTGAATTACATAAGCCGTACCTTTGATGTGCCTAATAGTTTCAGATGTCTTAGTTTTTTATAACCATAGTTGATTAGGCCAAGTGGCATTCATTTCTTATTTAAGCTGGCAAAATTAGCAGGAATTAGAGAAGTTTAAAAAGAAAAGATAAATGGTTTTATGATAATGTTAACCATCTTTTGTTAGTAAACATGCGTTTTATTATTTTAATCATTGATGCCTTAAAAAAGAAAACATCTTTTCTAATACCCTGAATATGTGCTGTTCTTAGAGTCATCTATGGATTCTTTTAAAGGTTGTTTGTGAAATTAGTTTTCCCTCTTTAGAATCTCAGGAGTAGTGCGGTAAAGGCATTTCCTGCTGTCAGTGGATAAGACAGTGCTTGTTAACTGTGCTGGCAGTAGTTAAAATTAAATTGTACACTTCTCAGCCTGGGTTCATGCTTCATCATTAATACACCTCACAGTGCCTAAGGAACATTTACTTACTGGTCAGAAGGTATTTTGCAAGAGTTATTAAGGAGGAACAAATAATTTAAGTTCTTAAAAATTACCTAAAACACCCAAAATATAAAAAGGAAGCCTTTACACCTATTCTGTCTTTAGGATGTCTTAAATTATTAGCAGTACTCCTTTTTTAAAAACACGGTAAAAGTAACCACAAATATGTGAGGACTTACTATTTTAAATGGAATGAAATGAGCTCCATAGATTAGTTTTGAATATAAAATGTATAAAATGCTTCAATGGTTTATGTAGGCTTTAAAACATGTTATCTTATAGTCCTTTAAAGCAGCTGTAGAGTTTATATCATTTTTCAAGCCCATTTCAGTCAGGGATTTGAAGTGTTTGATTATGGATGATAAATGTGTCGTATCTTATTAATATGTCTCATGTCTCATTCCTTCTCAGTATGATTTAGCTGGAATTCATTTTCTTTTTGTTTCATGTTTAATTTCATAAACATTTAACAATTGGCATATATACTTGGCATTCCTGTCAACCAAGGATTATACTCCAAGCCTGGGAAAATCTTAAATTTCTTTATACTTAAATCTGAAAATTTGTCTCCATTCTGCCAACTTTTTTTTTTTCATAGTGGAGGGGAGGAAAGGGGGGTGATACCTTGCAGTAAGTCAGTCAAGATAGCATGCCTGAAAATTTGAAACAGACCATTCTAACACCCAAGACTTAATTGTTTATAAAATACTTAAGAGAATTACATTAATGTGGAATCAACAAATGGATAAGAATATAACATCATTTTTAAAAGCTTTCATAAATACCAGCAGCAATTGTAAGCAAATCTACAAAGGTTCTTGAACCTTTCTATTATATACAAAACTGAAGTCATTAAGGAGTTCAACTAATCAGGAATTAAATGGTCATTTATTTCATGCAGTATGATTTAAGGTATTTGTTGGGATTCTGGTCAAATGTTGTAATCAGCAAACGGGATTAAAAAATTCTCCAAAATCAATAGGTGAGCACTAAATAATTATCTAAATAATGGTATTGGAGAACTTGTTTCCTGCTATTTGGAAGAAATTATTGCTTCATTGCTAGTTTGTATTTCTAACTTCTACAGTTGTAGACTCCACTGTGCTTTGTATCTGAATTTCTCAGTATAGACATTTTGTTTACTCTATGCATATTTATTTTCAACTTTGCCTGTCTTTAAAATTGCTTGAGGAAAAATGGTTGTAATTAATTTCTGCTACAGAAAAGCCACCCGGTACATTTTGTCTCATCAAAATTGTTTTAAATTCTAAACTATAACTTTGTTCAGAGGGGCTTTTGCCATGATAGCAGAAAACTGTACAAATGTACAGTTAGTTATAGAGGTTCTTGTTGAAATGAACTTACCATTTGATGATATGTATGTACAGTTGTACACTTCAGTCTCTTTTAGTTTACTTAGAAAGACTAGCAATTTGACCTGTTACACAGGACTAGTTCACATCAAGAAATTCAGGTTAGTGTATACACCTGGAGGCATCTGTTATTCAGCTTATCCTTTGAGTGGGTATTTGGCACAATGAGGATAAACTTATGTGACCCACTTGAATGGCTGATCTAATATGTTGACATTATGCATTCTGTACTTAGTGAAATGTCAGATGAAAATAACTGATGAATAATTTTTTTTGTATTAAAGGGATGGGAAAAGAACACATGAATTTGTTAATAAAGCACTATGATCTGCAAAAGATGGAATGTTTCATAAAGATCTACAGAAATAAAGGAAACTTTAAAACAGGGTGATCTTACCATTTTTAGTTACATTGCAGTTCAGAAAGTGCTGTAGCTAATTTAAAATTTTTTTGATAGTAATGTACAAACATGTATTTTGATGCTGACACAACCATGAAATACAAATATATTTTAAGCAACTCTAATAAAGATTAAGAGTATAGATTTCTAGGTTTTACCCCAAGTTGCCAAATCTCTGCAAGGTGGGGCCCAGGACTGCATTTTAACAACCTCTCTGGGTAATTCTCGTGTACAACAAAGTTTGAAAACTGATGGAGGGATTATAAAGCAGGGAGCACTTCTCTCTGTTCTAAGTAGCTGTGGAACCAACTTAGACATCTCACTGGAAAGAAATGACTAAAAGGGGTGGGGAGGAGTGTAGAAAATTGATATTTACTGGGTATCTGCATACCTGCCAGGTAGTGTCCATACTTCTCATTTAATCAGCATGAGGGCCTTATGAAGGAAGTATCGTTATTCTCTTACAAATACAGAACAGGCTAACTTTCAATGTTAGTTGAATTTTCCATATCACTTTTGAATTAGTGTAGGTCAAACTTCTCCAGCTTATGTCCAGGAACAGAAATGGGGCTACTCAGTAACTAGGCCTTTATTCTAGTGTTGACATTCAGTGCGGCCTGTATGCTTGATTGACCAGGCTGTCTGACTTGCAGCTTACCGGAAGTCTTTCAGGTGATCATATTTACTTCGGTGACCACATTTTGCTACAGCAATGAATTTAGTGTGATTTTACACAAATTGAAGAAAATCTAATTTTGTTAAAGAGCCTTTTTTCACAGAGGAAGCCGAATTTGACTCTAGTGTTTAATGGAAGGATATCTCCCCCTGCTATGTTACTGATTTTGAATTTTTAAAATTGTTTCATAGGAAGATCTGAGTTAGAACATATGAATGGAAAAAAAAGGCAAAGCAGAACAATTTCAGAGGTTCAAAAGCCAAAAGCAATGGAATGGGCCCCAAGGGAAAATAAAGTCAGTATACTGCATAATTGATTAAGAATGTAATCTTTTCAAGTTAGAGTAAGCTACAAATGTATTTCTATAACTGTAACTACCTCTGGTTCTCCGTGCCTAGATCTGAGCACTTAAATTTTGCTGCTGTATTGACTAGTCTCCTTTTAAATTAATGGCCACAAAGTACATGTAGCCACTCAAACTTTCTAATATGCCCTTTTATTGTATGTTTGCTTTCACGCTCGATGTCGCCCAGGCTGCAGTGCAGTGGTACGAACATAGCTCACTGCAGCCTTGATCTTCTGGGCCCAAGCCATCCTCCCACCTCACCCTACCAAGTAGCTAGGACTAGAGGTGTGTGCCACCACACCAGACTGATTTAAAACATTTTTAAACATTTTTTATAGAGACAGGATCTCACTGTGTTGCCCGGGGTGGTCTCAAACTCCTGGTCTCAAGTGATTCTCCTGCTTGGCTTCCCAAAGTGTTGGGATTACAGGTGTGAGCCACAGTGCCTCGCCCAGAATCACTCTATAGTGTGAACCAATTATTTCCTTTTTGCCAAACCCATTCGTCACTTCTCTTTATCTTAGTTGACCCTTCAGTGGCTTCATTATTAGTGACCATGTCCTTGTTTCTTCCTGTGACCAATTTCTTGCTTTGACCAGTCTTTTTCCAGGCTTGGCCAACTACCCTACTCCAAATCTGCACTTTTTTTCCCCCCCCAGGCAGTCTAATCTAGAGCCATGGTTTTAAATATCATAGATAGGCAGATGATCCCCAAATATGTATTTTCAGTTCTGACTGAAACTCAACTCCAGACTTAGCCATTTGCCTGTTTGACATTCCTCCTAGGATGTCTAGTAGGCATCTCAAAATTGACATCTAACTACCAAGGTAACCATATCACATACAATGTCTTCCCAACTGAGACACTTAAGAGTGAAAGAGCAAGAATGCCACTGACACTTTATGTCAGGACAAGAAGCATAAACTAAAAACTCTCCAACGGTTTCCCATCACACTTCAAATGAGATTCTGCTCCTTACATGGACCTGTGCCGCCTCTCTCCTCTTGTGCCACTCTCCCAACCACTCGACCCTGCTCTAACTGTACTAGCTGCTATTCTTGAACAAACATTCCTGCATGACCTTGGGTAGGTGACTTACCCTGAGTCTCCTCATCCGTATAACAGTGAACAATGGTACTTTTAGAATCGTAAAGCACTTATATACAGAGCTCCCTCTAGGAGGCGAACAGATGTGGATAGTAAGGGTTACTTGCATTTGCTGAAGGAGTGAAGAGTGAGGATACTGCCTGCATTTTTCATAATTTTTTCATTATATTTAAGCCATGTACAAATAGTGCACAGATGTTGTCAGTCGTTTGGCTGTGCATTTGTTACAAAGTTCAGACTTCACAGCTGAAAGTGAGTCAGTTCTTTATCTGGGTATGTTTATCTTGGAACAAGGTTCAGAAATGGAAACTTGAAACGCCACCCCTAAAATTAGTACTAACCATCACCCACTTTCCCTTACAGGCAGACCTGGATTTTCAGAATGTTTTCTAAAAAGCTCCATTTATTTCAAATGTATATAAATTAGAAAATTTTGAATTAGAACATTTTATGGAGAGGTTTTCATACATGTCCCCGAATTTGTTGTTAGTACTTACTCCTTTTGGCCTGTCAGGTAGGGGTGACTTCTCTTATGTCAATTCATAAGTAATCCTTCCAGTTCACAAGGTTTGAACAGAAGTCGGAGCCCAGGTAATAAACCTGGACTCTGCCATTTGGCAGCTGAGTGGCCTCTCTCAGCTTCAGTTTCCTCATGTGTAAAATGAGGAAAGTAATGAATGTGCATGGTGTTTTATAAGAGTTACCATAATGGTCAATCCTAAACAAACTGACCACACAAATAGGCTCCAACTCTTCTTTTTGGATGAGTAATACTTGGTTCTCAAAGACAGTCATTTATTCTAAACACAAGATGAACTTTTCTCCAAAAAAAAGAAAAAAGGTATAGAAGTTTGCTGATAGTTCACGTAACACTAAGCTACGGAATTCGGACTACAGTAGAGTGATGTTTCATGGCTAGTAGTGAGAAAGACTGGATTTGCATCCTAAGATGAAGTGTGCTGTATGAATAAAAATGTATCCATACCTTGAATTAAGCACTTGTCCATTTCTTAGAAGTGATTCACTTATAAAGTATCACACTGATATGCCATTTAATAGTACATGAGTTTTTGAAATAATGGTTTAAGGTAAAAGTTACCAACTTTATTTATTAAAACATACAATTTATATTTTATAATATGGCAAATGAGTCAGAATTTATCTATTTAGAGATAACTCAAATGCAACCCAGAAGCTAAGCAGGTTCTTAAATTACTGGTGCCTACAAACTGCCTGAATTTTTGTCTTTGCTAGTTAGTTTCACCCTGCACTGCTAGAAAGAAGCAACATCAGTCAGTATGTCATTCTTCAACATTTAATGGTGCCACAGGGTTAAATAATGGCCTTACTTTTTTGGCCTGAATTTTGCCAAAATTAGCTTCAAACTCTTTTTTTGATCCATTTAGATTTGCTAGATGTCCATCCTTTATTCTGTAGCCTAAGGAATTCAATTTCCTTATCCTGTACTGTACTATCTGTGGTGTTAATTCAAGAACCATTGGCGTCTCTCTTATTTGAGCTATGGAAATTCCTTCTCTCAATAATCCTTGCATTCTGTCTTCTAAAACTGGAACAGAATAATATAAAAGGGCTGGACATTTCAAAACTAATTGCTTCAGGTCATGATCTGTGCATTTAAAAACATTTTTAGAGAAGGAAATACTATTCTGTATACTTCTTGGGCAAAGTTGAAAAAGAAATCCTTTGAGTTTGGACAGAAGCTGGAGAATTTCAAAGCTTGTGAAACCTTGCTCCTGGAGAAATTCTAGTGTTTCCTTTATAGCTGCGGGAGAATTTAACAAAATAAATGGGTTTTGGCTTAACAATTTTAGTAGCCAAACTTTCATGTTGGCCTCAGAGCCACCTACATCTAGATAACTCTCTTGGAGAATTCTTACCATTTGCTTATTCTTCTCAACAGGATTATGAAAAACATTAGATGCAGTAGTCAAAAGTCTGCTAATGACCACATTTTTCAGTTCCAACTCTTGAAAGAACTGAACATTCAGCTTCTGGTTTTCTTGGTCTTTAATAGTAAAGAAAGATTCTGGAAACTGCTCTATTAACTTGATTAACTCTTCCTCATTTTTGCAGACCAACTGCCAGAGTTTTCTCTGGGTGTTAACAGCGGTTGGACTACAGACAATTGCTTCCGGGCAGCGTTCCAAAATACTGGCTACAGCAGTCTCATCGGCACCTAGTTCTTGTAAAATACTCGCAATTTCTTCAACATAGGTTTTATCCTCTAAAAGTACCCATCCTTTTAATCTGCGAATTTTCCTGATGTCAACTGAAAATTTATAGAGCTTTTCCACTGTTCTTGTATTTTCTTTGCTCGACTGTCTATCAGTTGTATAGGTGAAGCATGCTAAGAAAGGTCTGTATTTTGGAGGTGATTGCATCTTTTTGAAAGAACACAGCCTGCAGGACTGGGATCTCAGCAGCAGCTTCCACAACATGGCTGCAATCCACTAGTTACTTTCCACCGTCCTGGGACTTAAATGGACTCATTCTATCTGTAAAAAGAATAAAGGTTTTTAGTATAAGGGTGTTGACTTTCAGAATACATACACTTACAAATTTGAGCTGTTTACAACGTCTGGAAATAAAGTGGATTTAAATTAGACAAGAAAACTACTCATGTGGAATATTTTTTTAAATCCTCCTAAATAAGGATTGCTTGAACCCAGGAGCCGGAGGTTGCAGTGAGCCGAGATTGTGCCATTGCACTCCAGATTGGGCAACAAGAGTGAAACTCCGCAAAAAAAAAAACCAAAACAAAAATCCTCCTAAATACTTGAATTGTAATACACTTCTCCACAACTTTGACATCTTACATTTTGTAAATATACTGTTGAGTTACTTCCATTTTACAGAAGAGCAGCAAGACCAAAGAGTTCAAAGGTTGACAGACCTCAAATGTTATTTTCATACAAATTCCCTTTTCCACAACTGTTTTTCTTTTAGGAGGGCTGTATTATGCACACACACACAAACATGGTTTATTAAAAAATGTTTTATATTATTAAGTTGATGTTTAGTGGAAGCAGATATTTAAAGGGGGAAGAGGGGGGCAGGAAAGGGGTCATCTCATCTTAATTTCTTCTACATTTGCTGTATTTATCCTGTTATATTTTATACATTTTAAATATTTTGATCTGTAAAACTCATCACCAAAATGGGCCAATTTTATTTTAAATGTGGGAAATTTTTTTTTTTTTTTTTTTTTTTTTTTTAGAATATGTGAACAAATCGATCGCGCGCTTACCTTTTATAAATTCCAGAATTAGAATAAGTTGTAATTCCAGCACTTTGGGAGGCTAAGGTGGGCGGATCACCTGAGGTCAGGAGTTTGAGACCAGCTTGGCCAACATGGTGAAACCCCATCTCTACTAAAAATACAAAAATTAGCAGGGTGTGGTGGCGGGCACCAGTAATCCCTAGCTGGGTAAAATGAAAAAATGCCACGTGGCTGTTCCCATGGTGCCATGGAAAACCAGGTCAGCTGTGGAAAAGTGACTGTACTTTCAGAACAGTGTAATAAGCTATCCACTTGACATCTTTAGGTATCTTGAGATGGCTATACTGTGTCTGATACATTAACAGTCTTTGCCTCTGTAGGGGCAGCAAAACACCTCCATCTTCTTAGGGTCGTGACAGGACCCGAGAATTAGACATAAGATACATTAACAGGAGAAAAACATAAACTTTATTTTTTTAAACTTTATTTATTTTGAGACAGTCTCTCTCTGTTGCCCAGCTGGAATGCAGTGGTGCGATCTCGGCTCACTGCAACCTCCACCTCCTGGGTTCAAGTGATTCTCCTGCCTCAGCCTCCCGAGTAGCTGGGATTACAAGTGTGCACCATCACGCCCAGCTAATTTTTGTATTTTTAGTAGAGATGGGGTTTCACCATGTTGGCCAGGATGGTCTCGATCTCTTGACCTCATGATCTGCCCGTCTCGGCCTCCCAAAATGCTGGAATTACAGGCGTGGGCCCCCGCCCCCGGCCATAAACTTTATTTAATACAAGTTTACGTGGCATGGGATCCCTCATAAGGAATCAGAGACCCAAAGAAGCAGTTAGAGTCAGTTATTTATGTACTGAGTTGCACAAAAAATAGAAAGCTGTGAAGAAGCAACTGAATTACATGGGGAGGTCTAAAAGATAAGTTATTTTAATAAGGACGGTGCAGAAATGTTTTGGTATCAATTTCTCATCCTTGAGGTTAAGGATGTTACTCCTTTTGGTGTAGGGAGGGTGTCTCTCACATGGGAATTTTATCTGTTTTTAAGAAACAGGTCAGATCTTACACATGATATTTTTCAGGTGCCTTTAATTCAAAATGGTCAGTATGTTAAGAGTGGCATAATGAGCATAATGAACTCCTTCACCGCTATTTCTTTTGTCTCTGGTAATGAAAATACATCTGGTTTGTTTTAGTACCTGAGAGTGTTGTAAGTGTCTTAGCCTTGCCACAAAAGTGTATAGTGCGGGTCAATTTAGCCTGTTGGCAGCCTTCCCTCACTCTTTATAGGTCTGGAAGAAAAGCAGAAAGCAGCCATTTCCAATCCCTGACTCTAATTTAAACGCCCTTGCCATATATGCTGGGGACTCTTCACTTTCAGCCCTGTCTTAACTAATCCAAATAAATAATTATTCTGTTAGGAAAATTAGGTAATACCCTTTCCATTTTGGTTTCCCATTTTGGTTTAGCTCACTGTGAGCGCCTATGGAGACTAAAATAATTGAAGCCATAGCTTGTTTTACTCTTAGTGGTTCAACCAGAATTTTCTTCAGATAATAGTCCTAATACTGCTAGCCAAGATGAAATTATTATTTTAAAAACTTTGTAAGAAGGCCATCAACTTTGACAGGAAGGAGGAGGCACAGCATGATGAAGCACAGGCAGATCGGGGCTGGGATCCCACTCCCCACTCCCTGTTGTGTGACCCCACAAGCTCAGGCTGCACCTCTGTACCACGGGGGAGGAGCATGGGCTGCTGCCAACCACCCACACCCAATCCTGGCTCTAGCTTATGGGGCAGCCTTGTGTAAGCTAGCCTCAGATAAAACAAGACAGCAGTAATTAGAATAGCGCCTCACACTAACTATTCAATGAGTATTACTAGCAGCAATCTGTGAAATGGAGAGAACAGAATCTAAGCCTTACAGGAAAACTGTAAGGGTTAAAATGCATGTCAAGTACTTTGCACAATGCCTGGTACAGAGAAAAATTTCTGGAGCTAAAAGTCTTGTAGTAGTATGACTTTAAATTGTATTTTAGACAGATTATTTACAAAGAGAACTGAAAACCAAAAAATGTATTTATTTATTTATTTTAGAGACAGGGTCTCACTCTGTCACCCAGGCTGGATGGAGTACAGTGGTGTGATCTCGGCTCACTGCACAACCTCTGCTTTCTGGGCTCAGGTGATTCTCCAGCCTCAGCCTCCTGAGTAGATGGGACTACAGCCATGAGCCACCATGCCTCGCTAATTTTTGTACTTTTTGTAGAGACAGGGTTTTGCCATGTTGCCCAGGCTGGTCTGGAACTCCTGAGCTCAAGTGGTCCACCCACCTCAGCCTCCCAAAATGTTGGGATTACAGGTGTGAGCCACCGTGCCCGGCCTAAAGAATGGATTTTAAATGCTATTTCCCAAAATAACTGCTTATAAAAGCAATGCACATTCAATGTGGAAAAGTTGCCAACTTCTGAAAAGTATAAGGAAGTGGAAAAAGTCTTTCACGATCCCCATGACCCAAAGACAACTGTACATATTTTGGCATACATGATGATATGTGACCTGAACACATCACAGTTCAGCCTGGAGGAAGCAGAAAATGCAGACAGCTGCTGTTCCTCTGCAGGAGCCTCTGTCAATGAGTGCACTTTGCCATGGTCAATGTTGTTCTAATGTTTAAAGATCTGTCATTCTGTATAATGTAACCCCCAACCAAGCCAACTGCAGATCTAGTGCTTAGCCAGAGAACAGGATCTGTTCCAACCCCAAGGAACTCCTGGCTGTGCTGGACTTGCTGAAAGATAGTGTATTTCTGGTCTCCTGTGTGGTACCTTCCCTACACATGGGACTTAGGTTCTGAATTCAGCCTATAAAGTGAAAATTACAAAGACTCAGAATTTTTCTTGAAAATCTCTTATGCAGACACCACACAGATGAAGTAGTTGGCTATGAACTATGATGTGTTCAGGTGAGTCATCTTTACCAGTAAATCTGTCTTGCTTCGTCTCTGATGAGCAAACACAGCTGACTATGAAAGTGAAAAGTATGAATGTTGTGACTCCTATGTAATGAACACATAATACATACATATGTATCTGATTTATTTTTCTGCTTCTATTTTATTCATAGTAAGTATCTAACCGTGGTATCAAAAATGCTCTGTAAACATTTAAGATGAGTGCTTGGTATATGGGATGGATATATTATTATTTTGTAATTCATTCCTTATATTGAGCATTTAGGCTATTTGTAATTTTTGCTATATGCTGAATAAATGTCCACATTTCATATGCTTTTCCTTTAGGATGAATTCCTAGAAGTAGATTTCCTGACTGAAGAGGAGATATGTGAACACTGGGAAAGCAAAGTTGCTAAATTTCCTGTCGGAAAAACCATCTCAGTTGACATTCTCACAAGCAGTATGAGTGATTCTCTCATCAATTTTATTTTGATATGTGAAAATGATATAACACTAATTCAACTTCTTTTTATTATTCATGAGGGTGATGTTTTCATAATCAAACTATTTTCTTCACCTTTATTTCCTTTTGCGAATCAACCATTCCTGACTTGTAAAACTGCAATCGTTCTGCTTTTTAAAAATTGACTTGTATAAACTCTATGAATTAAGAAATACAATCTCATTTTTGAAAATACAATATTTTCTTCAGCTCATTTTCAGTTGTTGATGGTATATTTTAGCATACCAAAGTAGCCCCTTTTTTAATTGTGGTAAGATATAAATAACAAAAAAATTTACCATTTAAACCATTTTCAAGTGTACCATTCAGTGGCTTAAAGTACATTCACAGTGTTGTACCACCATGACCACTATCGCAAACACCAACTCTGTCTCTGTGCCCATTAAACAATAACTCTCCATACCGTCTTCCCTCCAGACACCAGTTACCTCTATTTTACTTTCTGTCTCTATGAATTTGTCTATTCTAGGTACTTCTTATATGTGGGGTCATATAATAATTGTCTTTTGTGTCTAGCTTATTTCATTTAGCATATTATTATTAAAGTTCATATTACAGCATCTGTTAGAACAAAGCAGGTAATTTCACGTGGTCAAAGGAAGGTCAGGGAAGTTTTCCTTGATGATCCTTACTGCTTTTAAGTACCAGATGATCAGCAAAAATTCATCCATATTTCCTCCCATATTTTTGTTTGAATTTTAAAACTTAGCTCCTTAAGTTCATTTGAAATTTCTGGGTGTGAGCTGAGAATCTAAATAGATTTTATCAATAGTTTACTTCTCTCCAAGTACCATTTTCTGAACAATCCTTTCCTTCCCCATGACTTATGATGCCTCCTTTATCATATGTTAAATGTAGCTTTTGACTCTAATTAGCCTCCATCCTCATACCCCTTCTTTGCAGTTCCTCAGTGGGGCCAAGAGGTTTATTTCTGGTTTTTGCTACATACTTGTCTCCCCCTGCCAGACCATCCTCAAACAAGCTCTGGTTGACTCACTCTTCCACCCTTCCCACCAACTATCTCAAATCTTCTCAACTCAGACCTCTAGCTTCCCGCCTACCTCCATACCCACCTTCACTCACAACCAGTGCCCTGGCCTCCTATCTGTACAAAGAAAGGAAAGCAGCTCCTCTCAGCAGACATAAACCTATCACTAGTTCCCCTTCCCTACAATCACAGCTTTCATTATCCAGGGTCATTCCTGCTCCTATGCTGAGCCCAGCCTCTCTGGCCTGAGAACTCTCAAGTCCTTCTTTCTCAAGTGTTCGCTCCTTCAGGTGTATCCTCCTCTGATGCTCCAGCCATCACTCCACTGCTCTTCCTCTCCTTGCCCAAACCCTATCTCTCTCCACTGCTCTTCCTTTCCCTGCCCAAACCCTATCTCTCTCTTCCCCTCAGCTAACTCTTGCAGATCCTTCTTTCTCTCCATTTCCTCTTCTACTTATATAGCTTGCAATAAAGATAATTTCCATGTGGTTACAGCCAATGAGTAGTTTTCATTCTTATCTCTTTTTTTGTAGAGATGGGGTTTCACCATGTTTCCAGGCTGCTCTTGAACTCCTGAACTCAAGCGATCTGCCCACCTTGGCATCCCAAAGTGTTGAGATTACAGGCGTGATATGGTTTGGCTGTGTCCCCACCCAAATCTCATCTTGAATTGTAGCTCCCATAATTCCCTTGTGTTGTGGGAGGAACCCAGTGGAAGATAATTAAACCATGGGGGTGGTTCCCCCCACACTGTTCTCATGGTAGTGAGTAAACCTCATGAGATCTGATGGTTTGATAAGGGGAAACCCCTTTCACTGGGCTCTCATTCTCTTCTCTTGTCTGTCACGATATGAGATTTGCCTTTCACCTTCTGCCATGATTGTGAGGTCTCCCCAACCACGTGGCACTGTAAGTCCATTAAACCTCTTGCTTTTGTAAACTGCCCAGTCTTGGGTATGTCTTTATCAGCAGCGTGAAAAAGGACTATCACAAGCCATGAGCCACCACACCCAACCTTCCTTATCTCTTTTGACTTCTGCAGCTTTTAGCAGAGCTGACCACTTTTTCCTTGAAATATTCTCTCATTTGACTTCCTGGACACCTCACTTTTTTGATTCTTCTCCCTTTCTATACTTCTGGCCACCCTCTGTCTCCCGTGCAAGCTCACCTTCAAGGCTTGGTTCTAGACCTCTCTTCTTCTTACCTTACAGTCTCTCCCCACAGATCTTGTCCTCATCCAGATATTCAGTTGATCCACTTGGGATTCTTTCCAACTTCTTCTCAACATGTGATCTTGTCAGCTCCCTGCAATAAACTTTCCAATAGCATTTTAGGATAAAGACAAAATAAAATAAAACATAGAAATGCCTTGCCAGGCTACAAGGCCTCTTTGGGCTCTGCTACCACCCTAATTCCCATTTCCCTCTCCTGCACCAGCTGCATTTGCTTCCTGTCAGTCCCTGGTGCTCTACTGGTTTCTACCATGTGGTCTTTGAAGACTGTGGGTCAGATTCCATGCCCAAAATGCTCCAACTCTTAGGCCTAAGTGTTACTTTCTCAAGGAAACTTTTCTAACCTTCATGAATACATGAAGCCTCTTGTCCTCATTATAGGATTTCATGGCACCATGGACTTCTTCTACACTTGTGCACAAGTGGTACAACAGCTGCAGCTGTTCGTGTATTGTTTCTGTCTCAACACTCCACATGGACAGAGACTGGTCACCACAGTGTTCCAATGAACTACTTCCCTACCCTTCACCCAGCTGCCTTCACTGCCTCTAGGAGGCATTCCTGGGCAGGTGGCCTTCTGTGTGCTCTTCCACAGCACCCTGCTCCGGACTCTACTGCAGCACTTATCATGCTCTTATAAGTTCTTTATTCTTCCAACCAGTAGGAATTGTGTTGCTCTTTGTTTGAAGTTCAAGCTGTGTATCAGGCATACTAGGCACAGGTCTGCTAAACCAACACTTCTTCATCCCTCCATTTGGATCACAGATCAACTTAGAACCTGAGAGTCACAGACTCTCTTTCCAGAAGAAAAGACCCACACTCACAACATTTCGCAAATGATTTTAGCAGGATTCATGGACACCCTGCAGCCCGGCCATGAACAACTTGCACTAGATTTACAAGCGTTGGGAAGGCAGGAACTGAACGGTGTTCTGCTTTATTCCCTGCACCCAGCAAAGAACTTGTTCCACACAGAGACAAAATCAGTATTTGTCAGGTGAAACAAGTGAACAAATGGATGCAGTAAATTAATGCAGTGGGTAAAACTGGGTTACCAGAGACAGACTGCCTGATTCCTGGACAACAGTTGTGCTGAGAATTGAGGAAGTTACTTCACCTCTCTGAGCCTCAGTTTGGCATCAGGAAAATGGTGACACTATCTCCTGGGTGACTGCAAAGATCAAATGAGTTAATACCACAAATCACTTAAAATATGCAGAAAACTCTTCACATATACTAAATCATTAAATCATCACAACAACCCATTTTAAATTGAGGAAACAGACGCAAGTAAAGGAACTTCCCCAAGGTTGCTTAGCTAAAAAAAAAAAAAAAAAAAAAAAAAGGCAGAATTTGGATTCAAACCCCACAGTTTGGCTCCAGAGTCCTGCTCTTATCCCTGTGCCCCCACATAAAGTAATGCTTTTGGTAAATGTTTGTTAAATCACAACGTGGGCTGTTCTAGGATGCTTGTTTCTTAAGCATTTTTGAGGAGTGAAATTCACTTCCGTAATACACACAGTTATGGTTAGTATGATCTTCTCTACACCACCACTGGTTTCAGTAGAGTTCCTCTTTCATAACACGTATGCCCTGCTGCCAGTCTCAAACTGACCAACGTTTATAAGCAAGGAAAAACGAGGGTCCTCGGAAGATCATCTCCGGGACCGATCAAAAGGCCGCACATTCACTGTAGGGCCTCCGCTTTTCCAGAGAAACCTGGCAGGCTGAGCTGAGCGTCTGGTGATGTGTGGGGTTTTGCGGACCGTGACCTCCGCCACGGCGCCGCAGGTGAGGAAGAGAGCAGAGGAAGAGGGCGACTCACCCGTTGGCGTCAGCTCCAAGCAAGGCACAGGGAGTCCCGGGGGCCAGGCCCCGTCCTTCCCTCTCTCTCCGGTCAGCCTCCCCACGGTCCGCCGTCCCGCTGAGGCCTGGAGCCTGGGTCTGGGTCCTCGGTCCCAAGAAGCTCCCGACAGTCCTCGGCAGCTTCAACCAGGCCACCAGCCCCTTCGCCCATGGCCAATCAGGTCTCGGGAGATGACACCCCCCCCCCCGCAGACACGCCCCCACGTCCCAGCGCAGCCAGTCAGAGCGCAGGACACAACTACGCGTCCCTCCCCGCACCACAAGGGCGAGTGGGAGTGGGAATCGGCTTTCCGGGGAGCGGAGACTGTGCCGGCGGCGGCATCTGGCATTTTCACACCCTTTCCTTAGCATTTTAGGAAGCGGAGTTCCAGTAGCTTTGACACTTAGAAAATGTAAGAAAAAAAGAAGTAACAGAAACCGCTATATCTTTAAGATAGAACCAATCACAGTTCCCAAAATAATTCAATTAGGTAAAGAACCAACTTACAAAAGAAATGTTTAAAAAAAACCCAAATTCTTTGAAACACATCCAAACTCTTCCCCGCCCCCACCCTACCCCAGCAGTTAGCGACTGATTCGTCTTTAAAAGCCATTCTCCGTTCTCCCCCTCCTTGCCACCTTCACCTAAATATTCGCCTTTTCTGATAAACTGCCAAGTGGTTTCCATTCTAATTATTACCGGTGATGCCCAATCTCATACCCTAAACACGTTGATTTCTCCTTAAAGCCAGGCTCAATGTCTCTCTCATTTATTTTCACGTTTCTCCATCCAAAAAACAAGTATTTATGGTAGGCCTGTTAAGCGCAAAGCATATTGAAACAGCAATGAGTAGAGGGGGAATAAAACACATTCCTTGTCCTTATGGAGCTTATATTCTAGTGGAGGGCAGAGATACCAACAACTAATGATGTGACTAATCACACCTAGAGTTACGTGTTATCGAGGACAGGGTGCCCTGACCTGGGCCTGGTGGTTCTGTTTGTGTGGAGTTGGAGTCAGAAAAACTGGTTTTCCCAGCTGGAGGTCCCTGCTGTCAGGTGTTCATAGCACACTGCAGTTCTGCCGTAATCGGTGGCACTGGCACTTAGACTGCCCTCACACCCTGTGGAGTAAATTCCTTGAGGCTACTGATTATTTTTCTGTGAACAATGCTCGGCACACAGTAGGAACTCAGGAAATGTTAACTAAAATCTTTGAGTCTAGTCTCAGTATGCAGTTTAGGCGCAACAGGCTTTACTGAGAGGTGCTCACACATGCATTTTGAATTCCACAGAGTAGCACCAAGAATCCTGGCTCCTCAAGATCACCTCTGATCTCTAGGATATTCTAGAACGATCTGAGCAACTCAAGTGTACAGCTGGGGGGTGTTTGTCCAGCAACCCCTGAGTTATCTGAATATAAAAACTCTATTATGCATAGATTTATTGCATACTTTTTCCTGAAATAAAACGATTTGGGGTCCAGACTATCCAAAGTGAGTCATTTGTACTTAGGAAAAGGAAATTAGGATACAGAAAAGGAAGTTAAAGAATGTAAACTCAGGACTTAGAACTGCAAGCTGCCATCACTGGTCAGGAGGGACGGAGCAGAAATGTGCACCAGGGTGCCGGAAGCTTGTATTAGGGCTCCACGTAATTGTGTGAGGAATTACAATACATATGACCCCGTCCATTGTAATCAAAACTTGAAACTGACAAATCAGCTATTCCAACTGTATTAAATAAATGCTACTCAAAGTTTTTTCCAGCCCAAATATTTAAACAGTGCATTTCTAGGGCCATATAATCGGAAAAAAAACCTTGAATGAAAAGGGGAAAATAACTTATAATTATGCACATTATGTACAAGAAAATTACAAACACATTTGAATTGTGAGAAGATCCTGAAATTTCTAGCTTGTAAGGGATGCATTAAAAATACTGGTAGTCTTTTATATCTCAAATTTACTAATTTATTTTAAGCAAATATGAAAACCGTAAGGACTTTGCACAGGTTCATTCAAAATCCTGGTTCTCTCAATATAATTTTCCAAGTTGTCAGTACAGTTTTTGGCAGTAAGAATAGAAGCATTTGCCGAATGAGTAAAATGTCTTAAATCCCTCAACCACAAGTAGGATTTCTAGTTAGGGGGAGAATACTGTATTCGAACATAGTGTATCTGCTCAAGTAGGGCACGATGATCGATGCCTTTTCTTTCCCTTTTAGTGATTCTTTTTGACCACTATTTACACCAAACTGAAAAAACTTTCCAAAAAACTCCCTAATCAAAAAAAAAAAAAAAGTCCTCTTACATTATTTATAAATAGCATACCAGTGCTTATGCTGAAATAGTCTTTTACTGAAAGGTTTATTTATTCACATTAAAACTGAATCTTTGGCCAGGCACGGTGGCTCATGCCTGTAATCCCAGCACTTTGGGAGGCCGATGCTGACAGATCACAAGGTCAGGCGATCGAGACCATCCTGGCTAACATGGTGAAACCCCATCTCTACTAAAAAATACAAAAAATTAGCCGTGTGTGACGACACGTGCCTGTAGTGCCAGCTACTTGGGAGGCTGAGGCAGGAGAATCGCTTGAACCCAGGAGGCAGAGGCTGCAGTGAGCCAAGATTGTGACACTGCACTCCAGCCTGGGCGACAGAGTGAGACTCTGTCTCAAAACAACAACAACAAAACTGAATCTCTGACCTCTTGTATGATGATGGTAAATCTCAGGCCTAAGAATTTCTCAACTCTGCACTGTACAACCAGGTCCAAAGAGTAGGATGTGAGGTAGTTACCATAAAAAAACAATTAAAATATTACCTCACTTTAACAGTGGTGAAAAAAGAATGATAAAGCACAGGATTTTTTCATCTTCTTTTTCTCAGTAATGGATTTCCCACCACCACCCCACCCCGAGACAAGGTCTCACCCTGTCATCCAGGTTGGAGTGCAGTGGGTGCAATCATAGTTCACTGCAGCCTCAAACCCCCCAGATCAAGCCATCCTCCCACCTCAGCCTCCCAAGTAGCTGGGACCATAGTGCACACCACCACACCTGGCTAATATATTTGTTGTCTTCTTTTGTAGAGATGGGGTCCCAAGATGTTGTTCAGGCTAATCTTAAACTCCAGGTCTCAAGTGATTCTCCTGCTTCAGTCTCCTAAAGTGCTAGAATTACAGGCATGAGCCACTGTACCTGGTCTTCTTTACTTTTTACTTTTACGTTGATTTTTTAAAAATAGAGAAGGAGTCTTGCTAAATCTCCAGGGCTGGTCTCAAACTCCTGGCTTTAAGTGATCCTCCAGCCTCAACCCCACAAAGTGTTGGGATTACAGGCATGAGCCACCACACCCAGTTCAGATGAGGTCTTGCTCTACCCAGGCTGGAGTACAGTGGCATAATCATAGCTCACTGCAGCCTTGACTTCTTGGGCTTGTGTGATCCTCCCACCTCAGCCTCCAAAAGTGCTGGGATTATAGGCGTGAGCCACCACACCTAGCCTCAGTAATGGCATTTAATTGTTCATTCACTATCCAGGATATTTTAAAAAACGCATATCATCTAAAATGTTATTGTTTCTGTATTTTTACTCAACTTTATCTTCAGTTATCTTTAAATATAATTATCATACTAAATATCTATCATGACTAACGATGGGAAAATGAAAAGCCACTGGTTATAATTCAGAATGGCAAGAACTAACCTACTAGAGAACATTAAAGGGATAACAGCAATAGTAATAAAAATAATGGTGGCTAACCAGAGCTGTGGCATACAGCTCTGCAGACTGTGCACTGTACACGCCAGGGGTGAGACAGCGTGGCAGCCCTGCAGCTAACATTGAGTACCCTATCACATGCCAGCTCATAAGTATTTTACATGGAACTGGACTATAAAGCAGATACTACCCTCATCCCCATTTTATAGATAAGAAGAAAGAAGACACAGAAGGTTAAACTTGCTCAAGACCTCAAAGCTAATGAATGGCAGAATCGGGCATTTGACTAGAGCTCACTCTATTGATTGCTAGCCCATACTGCCTGACTTATGGTTACAAATGCCATTACTTGAAAAAAAATCCCTTTAGTTTTACATTTTCTTGCATATAATTTTGAAAATACTGTTTAACTTTAACATATGGTAGCTGTTACTTCATTCAAAATGGTGATGTGGTTTATAGAATCTCTTTGTAATTTGTAACCATGTATCATATAGCAATACTCTCTCCCTTACCAAAAAAGAAAAAAAAAACAAAAAACCACCAAGTACACAAGATTCATATTTGCATATACTTTAATAACAAGGTCATTTTAGTAATAAATGAACAAAGAAACAGAGACAAAGAGAACTTAACACATGATACTTCCACAAGTTTGGGTCTAAAAAGGTTCACATCAAAGTTTAAAACACACACTGTGTTAACAGAGGCTACAATACCAATTTAGATTATGCACATTATCTAAAACATTATTATCAAAGAGTGCAAAGTTAGATCAAACAACGTCAAGAAAATTCTGTCCTAAAATTTTAACAAAGTCTTTTAAGAAAGTCTAAAAACCTCCTTTTTTCCCACTGACTCTCAAAACTTTGAGTTTTAGATCAGAATATCAATTTGTCATTTTAACTTTTACCATACATGAAAATTATCAAAATATATTGATGGGTCTATACTAATTGTGACTATTTATATTTACATTAAGCAAATTCTCTTGCCAAGTTCTTTATATACAAATTACCATTTGTCCTCTGTGAAATTCATTAAAAGTTAAAACCACAGAAATGTCATTAGAAACAACATATTTCAATATGTAACTGCTTTCCATCAATGAAGAATATTTTTAAATAACTTAATTGAAAAGTATTGAACTCCCCACCAACTTCAGCTGCAACAGTATTCCTCCTGAATGTTTTCTGTGATTTAAGGGGGGAAAAAAAACTAGGTAAAGCTTGATTGCAAAGAATTCAATGACAAAAATGTGATGAGTGTTTATTGATCTTATCTTCAAGATACTTATAGTCTAATTAGGTGACATAAAAAAATTAAGCAATAAAAAACGTAAACAGTATTAGATAATTGAAGAAACAAAAAACTTTTAAAAACTGGCAAATGTACTGTATAAATGCTTTTCATACTAATTTAAATCACAAAATGACATCCCAAATCCAATCAAATTGAATGCAGACAAGGCTTTCTGATACTTCCAATAAGGGCCAGCATTTAAAAAAATTTTAACCTATTCCCAAATTGGAAAGAATTTAGATTTTAGAAGCATCACAACAGATAAAAGAAATTTATAAACATTTAAGAGGCAAAGATTTGGGGAAGTTCATAAAAGATTATATTAATGCCACTAAAACAAAGAGGCCGCTTTGTTTCAGACTCACAGTTACATAGTAAGGAAATAAAAAAGTTGTCTTTTTCTAAGAAAAAATTTGATCACAAAATCATAAACATCTCTAATTTAAAGAGCATTGATTCAGATGACCATAAAACTGGTGCAACAATTTCTCCAGTACAGATGCATGTCTCTTGGCCAAAATTAACTGATTTTGTAAAATTGCTTAAAAGTTAATGCCTCAAGATTTTCTGGTTTGAAAATAGAGATTCACTCCATTTTGGAAATTATCTTAATTTATGTTAATTATATACTCTTAATCTAAAGCAAGAAATAAAGCTCTAAAATATTTACCTAATTAGTGCTCTGTCTCTGGACTTTAGGACCAATACTCTGTGTGTCCTCTTCCTGACTAGGACGTTTCCCACCACTGAGACCAGTACCCATGGAGCTTCTTCCTGCACATTTAAAAAATATATGTTTAAGACAGGAAAAGGAAGAAGATCAGTATGCACAAATGCTTCATTCTTACCTTGCTTCAACAGCTGAGTTTGCTGACTGTCGCCATGAGCATAGTGTAAAATACCACTCCCTTGAGAGCAACCTGTTAGTATTTAAAACACAGTAGAAATACTTAAAATCAAATCCAAGATGTATATATTATTAAGACTACAAATCCAACTTTCAGTGCTTGTACTTAAGGTCATTTATATGCTTTTAAGACTAAATCTCAATCTTCCTATGAACCAAAAATCACATGCTCAAATCAGGAAAACTTAAATTTAGGCTCACAGAAATGTTGACAGTTCAAAGGCAAAATCACTGATGATCATTTTCTAAGAAACATTTCCTTACTAGATGACAATTTGAAACTTGACCATGAAGGTAAAACATAGGGGCAAGAGTGAGAGAGACATCCTTCCTTGACTCTTGTCCCTTTTCCCCACGCTTTTCACAGAGCCCCTCCAAACATATTTCCTTGAGGATAAGGGAATGAGGGCCTGCCCGATGAGTTAAACAATATTCAAATCACACTACAAGCAGAAGACACAGACTATGTGGCAGTTACCTAGACTGAGCAATCACATCAACCCTTTTAGAAACAAACACTATTATAGGAGAATAGGTTGGCTAGAACAGGGAAGTATGTTTCAGGGAAACATTTTCATCAGTGTGTCCAGGTTATGGAAAAATATGAGCATTCTGGACCTATCCATGAGCAGGTGGATAGGTCAACACCTTATGGCCTGAACAAGATTGTGTACTTACTTTCATTTTAATTAACTTCAATCCCAGGCAATCAGTGGCAGTTGCTCACCCTAAGTGAGTATGAAGTACTATCCCACAGTTGTTTTAATCTGCTTTTCCCTCATGACTAATAATGCCGACAAACTGATATTTTACAATTTAAAAAAACCCTAAAAGTTAAATAAAAACTAAAACATATTGCTACAGTAGTAAACATATTACAGTCTTTTATTATAAGAATAGAAGTACTTTAAGATATCTACATATAGTTTATGCCTTTCCTGAGCACATGTGCACACACACACAAATACAAAGATGAGCAGAGAAAAATGCAATTTGTGTTGCAGAGATTAAGAATGTTCCACAGTCATTAAAACAAAACAAAACTAAGAAAAGTCAAAGAATTTTGCCCTTTGACGTGCCTTGTAAGGTACTATAAAAGCCTACAGACAAGATAAGTGTATGGCATAAAAGGATATGCTTTAGAAGCATTTAAGTCCTTTCAAATGGGGCAGAAACCTGAGGGGAGAAATGCTTACTATTAATAGCATAGCCCAAGTCGTGTCTTTTCACAATTTCCCATCTCCAGGTCTAAAATGTTTTTTTCCTTCATCTGCTACCCAAATGCTACTCAATCCTGCCACCTTTCAAGAAAATTTCTCTAGTCCCTTCAGCTCTCAATAATCTCTCCCTTTTCTCATATTGCACATGGAGGCAGCATCTTACAATTTATCACTTTTTCATTTGTTTTTGTTTTCCCTCCACATCACCATTTAGACTTAAGTTCTACTTAGCTTTTCATGTCTCATGTCTTTTGAAAGCCTCCAAGAACCTGGCTACAAACTATGTTATAGGCAAATATTTACACAATTAAAATAATTTCAAGATTTATTAATTCTTCTATTATATAATACACTACCCTACATTTATACATCTGCAAAGCAAAACTGTCCCAATTTAACCCGCTACCATGATTAGCTTTTGAATATAATTCCAAATAAAGGACACAGGTTTGAGTGGTCTAAGAAGCAGTTTGTGCCATCATTGTGCATTAGCCCAGCCCTTGGTTCCTAGTTCTTTGCTACCTTCCTGTTATCTTAGTGTTTCACAGAGCTTCTGTCCCTCACTCATATGTGGGCTAAGGCAGGCTGTGAAGTGAACAAGAGATCTGAAAGAACTTTTGAAATGATTATCTTGTGGAAGTTTATTCAAATTGTAGGAGATCCTGAGAAGGAACATTTCTCAAGTATACTGCCATCACTGGCAACTGTTGACTGCTGGGTAGATCACATTCCAGCAATAAAATATTTTCTCTTGTAAACACATTTGGCATTCCATTTGCAGAGGAGGCCCAGTGATGCAGGAAGAAGTACAACCTTTGGAGTTAGTCAGACTTGGATCTGAATCTTAGCTCAACTACTTACTGTGAACTGTGGGATCTTAGCTAAGTTACCTAATCTTTCTAGGATTATTTCCCCAAATATAAAATGAAGATCCCACTACTTCCTCCCCAGGTTATTGTGAGAAAGTAGGCAAAATCCCTTAGTATCTACTGGTCACAAGGTAGGCAGTCAAAATGTGAGTGCTTTTGTCCCCGTCTCCCAAAACTAATTCTTGGAGGATAAAATACATGCTGTTTTCATGAGGATGCAGGATATTTCTGAATTCAAAAGGTTCAATTTTAAAAGGTTTTATTCTTAATATCAACTTAGAACATCTGACTTTACAACAATATAACCAGGTATTGACACTGATACAATGTGTTTATATAATTTTATGCTCTTTTATCATATGTAGAGATTTCTTTTTTTTCCCTTCAATTTTTATTTTAAGTTCTGGGGTACATGTGCAGGATGTGCAGGTTTGTTACATAGGCAAAACATGTGCCATGGTGGTTTGCTGCACAGATTAACCCATTACCTAGGTATTAAGACCAGCATATATTAGCTATGCTTCCTAATGCTCTCCCTGCCCCTGCTCCCCCAACAGACCCCAGCACGTGTGTTTTGTTGTTTTTGTTGTTGTTTTTTGTTTCTGAGATGGAGTTTTGCTCGTTACCCAGGCTGGAGTGCGATGGCGCTATCTCAGCTCACCGCAACCTCCGCCTCCCGGGTTCAAGCGATTCTCCTGCCTCAGCCTGCCGAGTAGCTGGGATTACAGGCATGCGTCACCACACCTGGCCAATTTTGTCTTTTTAGTAGAGACGGGGATTTCTCCATGTCGGTCAGGGGCTGGTCTCGAACTCCCGACCTCAGGTGATCCACCCACCTTGGCCTCCCAAAGTGCTGGGAATACAGGTGTGAGCTACTGTACCCGGCCCCAGTATGTGTTATTCTCTGCATGTATCCATGTGTTCTCATCATTCTACTTCCACTTACAAGTGAGAACAGAAGGTGGTTTTCTGTTCCTGCCTTAGTTTGCTGAGGATAATGGCTACAAGCTCCATCCATGTCCCTGCAAAGAACACTATTTTGTTCCTTTTTATGGCTGCATAGTATTTCGTGGTACATATGTACCACATTTTCTTTATCTAGTCTATCATTGACTGGCATTTAGGTTGGTTCCATGTCTTTGCTAATGTGAATAGTGCTGCAATGAACAGACGTGTGCACGTATCTTTATAACAGAATGATTTATATTCCTTTGGGTATATACCCAGTAACGGGATTGCTCAGTCAAATGGTATCTCTGCTTCTAGATCTTTGAGGAATCACCACACTGTCTTCCACAATGGTTGAACTAATTCACATTCCCATCAACAGTGTACAACCCTCCTTTTTTCTCTGCATTCTCAGCAGCATCTGTTGTTTCTTGACTTTTTAATAATCCTCATTCTCACTGATGCTGTCCTATTTTTTAATCAAATTACTGAGCTTCATGCTATTTTTGGTCAAAGCCAAAAAAACTAATATGATTATTCAAATTTCCAACACATACTGAGTTCCTGAAATTATTAATATCACACATAAGAATTTACATGGTCACTAAATTCGTATTATACAGAAAAATACTATAGACTTTATAAGAAAAAACTCATGTTCAAAAAGACTAGAGGGCTCTATGCATGTGTACAATAAATCTTTTGGCCATGTTCACAGGGCCACTGACTTTCTTAACTAATTACCTTATAGTTGCTGTATACCTAAAGAGTAAAAAATAATAAGCATTCTGAAAATATGACATTTGAGTTTCATTTTATCCTTAAAATTGCTCTCCTCAGTTTGTAAAAGCTTTAACTTGACCCAACATCTATTATACAGAATGATGTTTTCCATCTCTAAAATGTCATCAATGGAGTGAAGAGATGTGTCTGAGTGCACATGTATGCATGCATACAAAGAATCTATTAAGTTAACTTCAAAGATTTTTATAAAATGTTAGTGAGGATCAATAACAAATATATTTGTTTAATAACCTCTTCATGTTACTAAGTGCAGAAATTTCCTTTTCACTTACTTCCACTGCTGCTACAACCTGGGATATTTTCTGCAGAATATCCCATGAAGCCTCCATTCCCATTAGGATTAGAAGGTACTGATGCTAGAAGACCTAAAGGACAAAAGAATTTTCTTAAATTATGATCAAGATAAAATTCAAAGATAGGTACATAAACAGCTGCCAAAGAAACAAAGACAGTTATTAACATACCTAGTCCTCTATATCGTGAAAGCTGCTGATAGATCTGTTTCATCCTTTCAATATTCAAACGGCTTGCCTCAGCATGGTTCACCATTGGTTTAGGATAATTAATTCCTATCAAACATTTGGCTACCTTTTGGATACCTTCTGGTGCATTCCAGGGATCATAGATATATTTTGCAGGGAAGCCTCTTAGGACAGGCAAATAACGCCTTTGGCAGAAAAAAGAAAGATTACTAATAAAATGCACTCTAAGCAAACTATAACAACTACTAGCTATGAGAGACCAAAATCAAATCAATACCATTTAAATGATCTGTTTGCCCTTCTCATCTCTGCTGCCCATCATGAGTGGGGAATACTTTAAGCATTGATTAACCATGAAAAGCTCTTTTTCAATTAACTATTCCAAACTGAGTAGTAATCACCCTTGATTTACCTGATATAGTCTCCATTGGGATCTGTTCTCCTACCAAAACCAACAGGGCAATAGCAGTGAAAAAACTGCTGAAAAAAGGAACTACAAGACAGCCACATCCAGCTTCCAGCATTTATGCTCCAATCTGCATCAAGCAATAATTCTTCAAATACCTTCAGAAGTAACAGTAACCAATTAGTTTGCACACACATAATTCACAAAGCAAGCATTTTCAAGGTCACAGTAGATCCAAAGTCAAGGCAAAGAAAATCTAGCACAGAATTGTAAAATTAAACATTCCAAAGTTAGCTTCCCTGTCTATATTCTGTTCTATAATGAGCTCTTCCAGGGAAAGAAACATAGTGGTAACATAGTATGCTTCTGAAGAGAATTTACTTTTCCAACCTCTGCAGTGTTACTGGGAGAATGGAAGTAAAAAAAAAAATTCAAAACACTGATTTAAAAGGATATTATTAGTAGACACAGGAAAAGCAGTAAACCACTTTCAAGAAAGCAAAAATGTTATTACATAAAACACCAACAAAAACTTAGCTTAGTATACTAGCCTAAATAAAGGAAGCATACTCAAATATAAATTCATGCAAAAATATATACTAGCATTGCATAGTTTAATTTTGAATTCCTTGATCAGAAAGAAAATATAATTAAAATAAATTATTTTTATATATATTCATTAAGTATGCTATATATTGTCTTTGTATATACAACTGTGTACTAGGAAATGTAAGAGATTAAAAAACACACACACACACACACACACAGGCTCAGAAATGGTCCTTGGATGGGGCAAATGTATGATATTGCCAGAAACGTAAAAAATGTATACAATGGCCGGGCACGGTGGCTCATGCCGGTAATCCCAGCACTTTGGAAGGCTGAGGCAGGGGGATCATTTGAGGTCAGGAGTTCAAGACAAGCCCTGGCAATGTGGCAAAACCCTGTCTCTACTAAAAATACAAAATGAGCTGGGCACAGTGGTGGGCACCTGTAATCCCAGCTACTTGGGAGGTTGAGGCAGGAGAATCGCTTGAACCTGGGAGGCATAGGTTACAGTGAGCCAAGATCATGCCATTGCACCCCAGCCCGGGCTACAGAGTGAGACTCCATCTCAAAAAAAAAAAAAAGTATGTAAGCCTTATTACATGTAACCCACAAGATGATGTCACAAAATGTGGTATGCTTCTTTTTACATAATAGAAGTATTACTAAAAAGTTGTGAAGTTGAAGTGAGGTGAAATGATTTATATTTTAAAATTTATTTTATTTTATTTTTTTGAGACTGAGTCTTGCTCTGTCGCCCATGCTGGAGTAGTGGTGTGATCTCGGCCCACTGCAAGCTCCGCCTCTCGGGTTCACGCCATTCTCCTGCCTCAGCCTCCCGAGTAGCTGAGACTACAGGCGCCTGCCACCATGCCCAGCTAATTTTTTTTTGTATTTTTAGTAGAGACGGGGTTTCACCGTGTTAGGCAGGATGGCCTTGATCTCCTGACCTCGTGCTCCACCTGCCTTGGCCTCTCAAAGTGCTGGGATTATAGGCGTGAGCCACTGTGCCCGGCCCTGTTTTAAAATTTATAATATGAATTCACTATCTCTAGGAACTCGAGTGAATTCTTTTGGTGACAGAAACATCACCTATATCTATCAACAAATTCAGTGTTAAATTTTACAGTTCTCTTAGTGGCTAGACTGGTTTAACCGTTAAAACGACTTTAGGTTAATCAATTTAACCAGTTTTCACCTTTTTGCTTGTCGGATTATACCATCTTTCGCTCTGAAAGTGTGCCCATATTTGGGGAATTAAATGTTTTATCCACTGAAAAACTACATTATTAATGAATCTATATAACAGACAACTTCTAGGATTTGTTTTATTAAGGTAAGGATTCCTTCAAAATAAGGCATGCTACATCAGTTAGAACACTTACCTTCATTCCTTCTTCCCAACTAATCCACAGGTCCCCTCGTGTCAGGAAGCAAGCAACTGCATGCCTGGCTAGATGATGAATCCAACCCTCCTGACGAAGCTGTGTCATGATGGCATCAATCCATGGAAAGCCTGTCCGGCCTTCTGCCCATTTGGCTAAAGCCTCAGGATTTTTATCCCAAGGAATCTGAACACAGATAGGGTTTCCTTCCATTTTATCAAAGCGTGGATTATTTGTTGCTGCTGTATAGAAAAATTCACGCCATAATAGTTGCCCATAAAGGGAAAGGGGAGGGGAACTGTTCTTCTTTACCTATGGTTAAAAAGCAAAGAAGTATTATCAGAATGTTTTTTTAAAGTATTAAACAATAAGCTCCAATTTTAGAGAATACCTTTTTGTAGAGATCTGTTAGTTTGAAGTAAAACAGTCGACATGACAAACAACCAAATCGGAGATAAGGACTAAGTCCAGTAGGGCTTGCAAGTAGAGAATTTGCATTCATTCGAGGTCTTTCAAAATTTGCCACCCAAGCCTGAAAACACAGAGAGAAAATTACATTAACTAATTGTCTTTTCATTTTAAAAGGACGCTCAGAATGGAGATTTTTTTTTTAAAAGTTACATAGTTCTTGGAAAATAAAATCTTATCCTAGCCACAAATTACATGTTTTAATAGAAAATAAGACAGGATAAAAAAGTGAGCATTCTTTTGTTTCAGTCATCCTTGTGCAGCACATACTCATGTGAAATAAACTACCTTCAAATTTCCAACCGAAAGCTGACAGCACCTTCAATCTCTCTCTCTTTTTTTTTTTTTTCCTCTAAGACAGAGTCTCGCTTTGTCACCCAGGCTGGAGTGCAGTGGCGCAATCTCGGCTCACTGCAACCTCCAGCTCCTGGGTGGATTCTCCTGCCTCAGCCTCTTGAGTAACTGGGACTACAGGCATGTGCCACCACGCCACACCCGGCTAATTTTTGTATTTTTAGTAGGGATGGGATTTCACCATATTGGCCAGGCTGGTCTCAAACTCCTGACCCCAAGTGATCCGCCCGCCTCAGCCTCCCAAAACTCTGGGATTACAGAGGTAAGCCACCATGCCTGGCTTGTAACCTGTCTCTTTAACACAAAGGTAAAGGTGAAATATAATTCTAGTTTCGAAATTATGGCCCCTAAATACTAGCTTACGTAGAAAGAACAGAAAAGGTAGTGCGGTAGTAGCTAAAGGGGAAATAATTAGAAGAGAAGGAGAAAGAGCATTTAAATGAGGAGATGGTAGTTAATTTTCAAACAATTAGGTTTGTGCTATTTTAATCATTTCCCTTAATCCTCTCCTTCCAACAATCTATTTGTTATTTTAAAAGAGAGAAAATTATTTTTTAAATGACAGTTTGGAAATATAAGCATAGCTATATAATCTACACTATCATACTTTTCTTTCCAAATGCCTTTCCAAACGAGTAAGTGCTTCAGTTTCTCCGCCTGGCCACACTGCAGAGGATAAGCCATCTGTATCAAAACCTAAAAGAAAGAAAAGAAAAAAACATAATTCTTCTGAAACTAAAGTAATTTTTATTTAACCCCAATAACTGGGAGAACAAATTACTTTGCAGAAATCTTCTGAAACTAAAGTAATTTTTATTTAACCCCAATAACTGGGAGAACAAATTACTTAGAAGAAAAATTGAGAGAGTACCATAAAAATGAACTGAGGGCCTAAATAAGCCCTCACCTACAGAGGATATAACATGGTTTGACATGGTTTCAATTTTTTAGGCTACACATCTTANAGAAGAAAATTGAGAGAGTACCATAAAATGAACTGAGGGCCTAAATAAGCCCTCACCTACAGAGGATATAACATGGTTTGACATGGTTTCAATTTTTTAGGCTACACATCTTAAGGTGATAACAATAGATCACATATTTATAGAACACATAAATGATGAACAAACATATCACTTCTTAAAGGGTTCTTTTCTTCTCCCCTGCCCTTTCTTTCTCTCCTAATGCAAAATACTTTACATGGCAAAATTAAAAGGGAAATTTTCTGAGTAATTTCTGATTAACTTTTAAGCCTCACACTGATTACAGTTTACACTCACCTAGCTCTTCCAGTGAAGGGACTCCATATTTCTCATCATGGTCATCAGACAGAGGAGTTGTGCACTTTTCTATCACTTCTGAAGTAATTGTTTCTACTGGTATCTCCAGTGGTTCCATTTTGCTGATGAGAGTCTGGAATCTTTTATAAGTCAGAGGCGGTTGTCCACCATTGAGTTCTATGATCCTATAACAAGAGTTAGTACAATGTAGTTAGTATAAAAAAAGACAATAAATTTTGGCTAACAAGCTCTCAAAAGGCTTAAAAAGCAGAAAATAAAATTAATCACTGAAGTCTTTGAGGAGAATGTTAGCTTGTTATAATGACCAAGAAATGTGTTCAAAATAATTAATGAGTCCACAAATCATTCTCTTGAGCTTCTAGACATCCTCTAGGTATCAAATATACACACTACACAAATATTAACACCTTTAAGACACAGAATATTAAGAACTTATGGGAGGAAAAAACAAGTAAGTGGGTAAATTAGTCTAAAGGTAATTACAAAAAGTTAATACACAGAGACATATGAAAAACATGTTGTGGCCCAGCTCAAAGAATCTCAATCATCAATAAAAACTAAACCAGGATGATAATTATATGAAAGAGTAATCAGCAGGTCTCATTTAGGAAAAATAAATTTTCTTGTATATATGTGAGTTTACAACACATTATGGGATACATGTAGGCAGTAAAATGGTTACTATAGTGAAGCAGATTAACATATTTATAATCTCATATAGTTACTTTTTTGTGTGTGTGACAAAAGCAGCTAAAATCTACTTATTTGATAAAAATTCCAAATAAAAGAGTTTTATTAACTAAAATCCTTACTCTGTACACTAGACCTCTAGTGTTGTTCATCTTACGTAAACTTCTACTTTGTATTCTTGGACCTACATTCCTGATAGGGTTTGGCTGTGCCCCCACCAAAATCTCATCTTGAGTTGTAATGTCGTGGGAGGTACCCTGTGGGAGGTAACTGAATCATGGGAGGAGGTCTTTCTCATGCTGTTCTCATGATAGTGAGTAAGTCTCACAAGATCTGATAGTATTTAAAAGGGGGAGTTTCCCTGCACAAGTTCCCTACTTGCCTGCTGCCATCCATGTAAGACATGACTTGCTCCTCCTTGCCTTCCACCATGATTGTGAGGCCTTCCAAGCCATGTGGAACTGTAAGTCCATTAAACCGCTTTCTTTTGTAAATTGCCCAGTCTCGGGTATGCCTTTATCAGCAGCGTGAAAACGGACTAATACAATTACCCTATTTCCTTCAGCAAATTTTATAAATTTGGATTCTATATTACTGTGGTGACAATTACTTCCTATTTTCTATTGTGCTCACGCCTTCATTAGAGATGTTAGCATATGTATCCATGTCACATACTTAGAACACATAAGCCCCGAAATTTCAAGTTATTTAAATTTAAGTATCTTTTTATTTACTTCTGATCACTAATTATCTCAATCAAGTATTAATTTAAAAAAATAACTAGCTTTGCCAATGGTAGTTTAGATTAAGTTTAGACACTATTTTGGAATAACTACTCTTTTTCACTATGGCCATTTGCTTAGCATTTGGCCTTAAAAAAAAAATGACAGGTGAAATCCAACTTCATCATTATACAGATGTGAAAACAGGCCTACCAGGAGAGTTAAGTAAACTAGTCAAGGTCATGTAACTGATAAATGGCAAATCAAGGTTGTCTAGTGTATTTTAGGGTATTTTTCACTATATAATACGCAGTGATGTATCAACTACAGATACATACAGAAAGTAATACAGAAAGCAATCACCATAAAAAGATATCCTGTTTAAGTAAATTTTGCTTTTGTGTATTTTGAATTTATTCATAGGGTTGCAATGAATTTTGCTGAATGTAATGATACTACAATACTACTACTGAGGACATTGTTAACTACACAACAGTAGCAAAATGAGAATCTTTGGACAAAACATTTTCTATATGTTACATTTTAATATGATAGATTACATATAGTAAATATTCACACTCAATGCAATAAACACTTATTTTTTTGAGATGGAGTCTTGCTCTGTTGCCCAGGCTGGAATGCAGTGGCACTATCTTGGCTCACTGCAACCTCTGCTTCCTGGGTTCAAGTGATTCTCCTACCTCAGCCTCCCAAATAGCTGGGATTACAGGCGCCCACCACCACGCCCAGATAATTTTTGTATTTTTAGTAGAGATGGGGTTTCACCATTTTGGCCAGGCTGGTCTTGAACTCCTGACCTTGTGATCCACCTGCCTCGGCCTCCCAAAGTGCTGGGATTACAGGCATGAGTCATCACGCCTGGCCTAAACAATTTTATGCATAACACTGAGTCTCCCACCTAGAAGCAACTGCTTTTATCCTGTTTTGCCCCCTCCTTGCTATGAGCTCCCTAAAGTTAAACAAATTGGTGAGCTCTAAGGCAAGATTATTATTAAAAGATACAGGAATTCTAGCTTAGCATCAAGTAAGACCTTTGTCTGAACCAAATCATGATTTTTTGATACATTTAAAATGTGAAATCAAATCAACTAGTTTGTCATGTTACAGAATTTGTTTTACTAACTTGATAAAATATAAAAATTACTAAAAAAGTAAAATGATTTAAAAGGTAAATAAATTATAAGATTTCAGTACTTAAAAGAACAATGGTATGCCAAAAGTTTAAAAAGTTAACAAGTTTTATAGACCTCTAAGACTCATAGTATACAATACTCCCTAAATTTAAGTTCGACCACAGAATTTCTGTGGGACAAAGCATCACCAAGGACTGGTGTCTGAAGAAATACACTTTGAAAAATATTCTATTATGCCATTGTTCAGAGGACTACAGCTATGCAATGTTATATTACACCCAATTTGCATCTGGATTTAAAATCCAGATAGACAAGATAGGTATACATGAAATAAGATAACATTAAGCATACAAAATATGTCAAGGCAATTTATAACTATGTATAACTATAAAATTGATAATGCTAAGAGTCCAGAAAGGCAAGACCACAGGAGGCTGAGTTAAGAGTAGTCAAGGAAAATTCTGTAATAGTCTTAATCCATAATAGTTTTGAAATTGAAATGCTGAGACCTGTCATTGGGTCAATAGCGGCTAAATAAAATGCTAAGGATTTGACATATGTTCACTTAATTCTCCCAAAACTCTATGAAGTACACGCTATCATTTCTACTTTATAAACCTCAGTTAAAAACGTATCTATGTAGTTAATACCAACGAACTATATACTTAAAAATGGTTAAGATGGTAAATATTATGTTATATGCATTTTCTCACAGTAAAAAAAAAAAAAAAAAGAACTCACTTGTCTAGGTCATACAATGTATGTGAAATTCTTACAATGACTTCTACTCCAGCTTCAGTTGCCAGTTTCTTAATAGCTGCATCTCGTTCCTTTCCAAAGGGCTCAGAATCATACTCAATTGAAAGTTTAGTAATGTTCCATTCCTAAAGTAAGAGAAAGGGGAACAATGTACACCAATTCTAATAGTTATTTTTTCTATCATAACAAAAAGTGAAAAGCTGAAAATCTACATATCAAAGGATTACACATAAACTTTGAATATGCAGGAAAAAGTAAACAATTTATCAATTAAAAAATACGTAAGTAACAAATGCATAACCCATTAGATTCCAGGCTTTATGCTTGGCAACAGACAATCTAGCAAAGCAATATGCTTAAAACCAGCTCTTACACTAAATGTGTTTGTAGAACACTTTACTTTTTCAAATTACTCATACTTACATTATTTCATTCGAGCCTCAAAACAACACTCAGAGTTTGGCACTTTGGTTAGTATTTCCATTTTGGTTTATTTTTAAAACTTAGGGACTTGCCAGAGTTCACAGAGAGCCAGACCACCTGAATTTATGTCTGTTGAGTCTAAGACCTGATCTTTGACAAATCTTTGATAGTTGATATGGTATAAGCTGCCTGGCTGAGGTCGTGTGTGAGTGTGTGTGTGTGTGTGTGTGTGCAAATATTTTCTTTCTGATTACTAAAAAATGTTAACTGAAAAATTTGGAGATGGTAATAATAATAGCAGTTACTTATTATCAGGAGCTATGTTAGTAATTTCTGTACATCTCTTTACACTGATTTTAAATGAGGAAACTGTGACTTAAAGGAATTAGTTGATTTTTCTTAAGGATAATTTTTTTTAAAATTCTAAGTCTATTCTGATTTATCTCATAAAGAAAAAATTCTACCATTATTTAACTGCCTATATGGTAACATACTATAATTCACCAAACACCTCCAGATGAGACAAGGGCTGTTCCAATGGTGGGTTTAAAAAAACTGCTATTCTAGGCTGGGTGCAGTGGCTCAAAACTGTAATCCTAGCACTTTGGGAGGCTGAGGTGGGTGGATCACCTGAGGTCAGGAGTTCAAGACCAGTCTGGTCAACATGGTGAAACCCCATCTCTACTAAAAATAAAAACATCAGCTGGGTGTGGTGGCACATGCCTGTAATCTCCCAGCTACTTGGCAGGCTGAGGAAGTAGAATCACTTGAACCGGGAGGTGGAGGTTGCAGTGAGCTGAGATTGTGCCACTGCACTCCAACCTGAGCGACAGGAGCGAGGCTCCATCTCAAAAAAAAAAAAACAAAATTGCTATTATAAACTTTACAGTATATATCTTTACCTTTATGCATACATCTTACAAATTTTAGGGTATTTATCCAATCTTTTCCTAGAAATAATCCCTTGGAAAACAACTGATGGATCAAAGACAAGCACATTCAAAATTCTAACAGGCTGTCAAATTAGGTACCCGAAAGACTGTACACATTCCCATCAGCAGTGCACCTAAGTGCTTGATCTCCACAACACACTTGCCAATAATATGTATTAGTAATCGTTTTTTTTTTTTTTTTTTTTTTTTTTTTTTTTAAGACGACGTCTCACTTTGTCAGCCAGGCGCAAGTGCAGTGGAATGATCTCGGCTCACTGCAACCTCCACCTCCCAGGTTCAAGCGATTCTCCTGCCTCAGACTCCTGGGTAGCTGGGATTAAAGGCACACACCACCACAACTAGCTAATTTTTATATTTTCAGTAGAGATGGCATTTCACCATATTGGCCAGGCTGGTTTCAAACTCCTGACCTCCGTCTACCTCGGCCTCCCAAAGTGCTGGAATTACAGGCGTGAGCCACCATGCCCAGCCAGTAATTGTTTTTAAATGTCTGTTAAACTACTACGAAAAAAATCGTATCTCATTAAAAATTTTTTCCGTTCTTAAAAGTCCTGAAGAGTGTGCATCAAGAAATTAAGGGCTGTTGACTTTCAGGAATAAAATTTGAGCGTGGAAAGAACTTTTACATTCTGCAGCATTGCTCAGATTTGTTAGTACAAACTTGCTATTTTTGAAATTTAAAAATAAAATTAAGATGACAATAGAAAAGCATTCTATTTATTTGTTTTATACTGAGGTAGTATAGAATAGTTTAAAAACACAGGATCTAGTAAGTTAGATTTCCTAAGTTCAAAGACTGGCTCAACTACTGAGGCAAGCTGCTAAACTCTCCATGCCTGTTTCCTAGTCTATAAAATGGGTAGAATAAGTAAGGTGCAGAGACAGCGCCTGACACATAATAAACCCTATGTAAGTATATGCTACAGTAAAGTGAAAACATTAACTATATTATTGGGTTGCTAAAGAATTAAATAACATAATGCACATAAAGTGTTTAGAACAGAGCACAGTGCATAGCAAGCCCTCAATGAATGACAGCAATTCTTTTTCTTTTCTTCTTTTTTTAATGAGTGAGGGTCCCACTCTGTTGCCCAAGTTGGAATGCAATGGTGCAATCACAGCTCATTGCAACCTCAGACTCCTGGACTTGAGCAGTTCTCCCACCTCAACCTCCCGAGTAGCAAGGACTACAGGCATGCACCACCATACCCAGCTAACTTAATTTTTTTTTTGTAAAGACAAGGTCTCACTACATTGCCCAAGCTAGTCTCAAAATCCTGGCCTGAAGAGATCCTCCTGCCTCAGCCTCCCAACGTGCTGTGATTACAGACGACAGCCAATGTGCCTAGTACGATTTAATACTATTTTTTGAAAAATATTATTTTAAATCTTAGGTAGTAAATATTGAGATGAGTCAATAAATAACACTTCCTGCCCTTTTTCCTTCTTGAGTTCAGTCATGTAAGCCAGGGGGCTAAAGATAAAAATATCAGCCATATTATTAGCAAAGCTGAATTGTAGAAAATTGTAGAATTCAGGACAGGTAAACTTGCTAATACTATTTCACTGCTGAATCAAACAGATTTACCTACTCAATCATAAGCAGCACCTCCCTGCAGTGTGGTCTTTCCCTATAAAATGTATTACATAGAAGGGGAGAATACAATGTGTGCTCTCTACAACTGAAAGAAAAGGAACCGTCTGAGCTAAACTAGCCCAGCTCCTTCTCCTAAACTCACCAATGAGATCATCCACTTTTCCTTCCCTGAGGATAAATTAGTGAACATCTCTCCACAAGAAAAATGAAAATCTAGGGAAGAGAAAGTTTCCTAAACATTAAATGTATTCATTAATACACTAAATATTTATTGTAATTTTAATTATATGACAGATACTATGCTAGAAGCCCCTCTCCTGGAGCTTATTGAAAATGAGTGGTAATACAGAGGTAAATTAATACATAACTATTAGGGGAAAAAATGCTATGATAGAGAATACAGGGATGGGGTGTGAGGTGGTAAGCTAATAATCCACACTCTGCCTTCCATGACTGCACCGGTTAGACTTCAAGTAAGCTGTAAAAGCAAATATCCTTGTTTTTTCCTATCTTGGGTAGAAAGCATTCAGTGTTTCACCTTTAAGTATGATTCTGTGTTTTTTTGTAGACTTCCTTTATCAAATTGCTATTTAGCACTTGATATGGTTTGGCTGTGTCCCCACCCAAATCTCATTTTGAATTGTAGCTCCCATAATCCCCACATGTCATGGGAGGGATCCAGTGGGAGGTAACTGAATCATGGGGGCGGGTTTTGCCTGTGCTGTTCTCATGACAATGAGTAAGTCTTACAAGGTCTAATGGTTTTTTAAAGGGCAGTTCCCCCACACACGCCCTCTTGTCTGCCACCACGTAAGATGTACCTTTGCTCCTCCAGGCTGTCCTCCTTAGGAGGACAGCCCAAGCTCAGGAGTTTGAGACCACTCTGGGCAACACGGTGAAATCCCGTCTCCAATAAAAATACAACAATTAGACAGACATGATGGTGGGTGCCTGTAATTCCAGCTACTCAGGAGGCTGAGGCAGGAGAATTGCTTGAACCTGGGAGGTGGAGGTTGTAATGAGCCAAGATTGCACCACCGCACTCTAGACTGGGCAACAGCGAGACTCGATCTCAAAAAAAAAAAAAAAAAGAAAAATTATGTATACACACACACACACAGAGCCAGGTTCACAGCCAGGTGCAGTGGCTCATACCTGTAATTCCAGCACTTTGGAAAGTCAACATGGGAAGATGGCTTGAGCACAGGAGTTTGAGCTCAGCCTAGGTAACATAATGAGACTACATAGTGTCTTTACAAAAAAACCTTTTCTTAAATAAAAAATATTGCTAGATTCAATTTAGTGATTTCTGAGTCTTTGTTTATGGGGGGCACTTGGCTATACTTTTAATTTTTTCCTAAACTTTCCTTGTCAGGTTTTGGTAGCAGGATTATGCTGTTCTCATAAAATGAGTTGGGAAGTAATCTCAATCTTGTTTTCTGAAAGAGTTTAAGAAGGAAATATTTCCTTCTTAAATATGTGACAAGGTTCAAAATAAAGCCATCTAAGGGCTTGGAGTTTATTTATGGGAAGGTTTTTAATTATAAATTCAATTTCTTTAAGAGATATAGGGTTATTCAGGTTTTCTTTTCTTCTTATAAGAGTTCCAGTAAGTTATACTTTTCAAGAATTTTTTCCATTTCATCTCAGATGTATAATTTATTGGCATTATAGTGTTTACGATATTCTTTACTATGCTTTTAAAGTTTGGAGAATCTCTAGTGAGGTCCTCTTTCTTATTGCTGATATAGGTAACTTGTATTTTCTTTCTTTTTTGTCCTAATCAGTATTGTTAAGAGTTTATCAATTTTATTAATGTTTTCAAAGAACGAGCTTTTGGCTTTGCTAACAGAAGACAAAAATCACATCAGCAATTTGAACATGAAAAATTTACAAGAGCAACTCATTTTATTGTGCTTTGCTTCATTGCACTTCTCAGATATTGTGCATTTTACAAATCAAAGGCTAATGGCAACCCTGCACTAAGCAAGTCTATTGGTGCCATCTTCCCAACAGCATGTGCTCACCTGTGTCTCTGTGACACGTTTTATCAATTCTCACAGTATTTCAAACTTTTTCATTATTACATCTGCTATGATGACCTGTGATCTCTTCTCTTTTCTTTTTAAGAGATGTGGTTTCACTATATCACCCAGGCTGGTCTTGAACTTCTGGCCTCAAGTGATCCTCCCATTTCAGCCTCCTGAGTAGCTGGCACTACAGGTACCACAGCCACTACACTCAGCTTTTATCAGAGATCTCTGATGTTACTATTGTAATTGTTTTGGGGTGCCATGAACTGCACCCATAAAAGAAGGTGAACTTAATTGATAAATGTAGTGTGTGGTCTGTCTGCTCCAACCAGCCTTTCCCCCATCTCTCTCTCCCTTTCCTCAGGTCCTTATTCCCTGAGACATAGCAATATTGAAATTAGGCCAATTAGTAACCCTACAGGGGCCTCTAAGTGTTCAAGTGAAACAAAGAGTCACACATCTCTCACTTTCAACCAAAAGCTAGAAATAAGCTTAGTGAGGATGGCATGTTGAAAGCTGAGACAGGCCAGGCTGGGCACGGTGGCTCACACCTGTAATCCTAGCACTTTGGGAGGCCGAGGCAGGCGCATCACGAGGTCAGGAGTTCAGACCAGCCTGGCCAACATGGTAAAACCCTGTCTCTACTAAAACAAACAAACAAAAAAACCGGGCATGGTGGCGTGTGCCTGTAATCCCAACCTGGGATTACAGGTTGCAGTGAGCCAAGACTGAGCCATCGAACTCCAGCTTGGGCAACAGGGCAAGACTCTGTCCCAAACAAACAAACAAACAAAAAAACGAGAAAGAAAGCTGAGACAGGCCAAAAGCTAGGCCATTTGCACCAAACAATTAGCCAAGATGTCTACGCAAAGGTAAAGTTCTTGAAGGAAATTAAAAGTGCTACTCCAATGAACACATGAATCATAAAAAAACAAAGCAGTCTTAATGGTGATATGGAGACAACTTTAGGGATCTGGATAGAATATCAAACCAGATACAATACTCCCTTAAAGCACAGCCTAATCCAGAGAAAGGCCCTAAGTCTCTTCGATTCTGTGAAGGCTGAGAGAAGTGAGGAAGCTGCAGAAGGAAAGTTGGAAGCTAGCAGAGGTTGGTTCATAAGGTTTAAGCAAAGAAGCTGTCTCCGTAACCTAAAAGTACAAAGTGAAGCAGCAAGTGCTGGGTGGAGAAGCTATAGCAAGTTATCCAGATCTATCTAATCTAAGATAATGAATTAAGGTGGCTATACTAAACTACAGATTTTCAGTGTTGATGAAGCAGCCTTCTATGGGAAGAAGATGTCATCTAGAACTTTCACAGCTAGAGAGAAAAAGTCAATGCCAGGTCAGGCGCGGTGGCTCATGCCTGTAATCCCAGCACTTTGGGAAGCTGAGGCAGGCAGATGCTTGAGGTCAGGGGTTTGAGACTAGTCTGGCCAACATGGTGAAATCCTGTCTCTACTAAAAATACAAAAATTAGCCAGGCATGGTGGTGCATACCTGCAGTCCAAGCTACTCAGGAGGCTGAGACAGGAGAATCACTTGAGCCCAGGAGGCGAAGGCTGCAGTGAGTCAAGATTGTGCCACTGCACTGCAGCGTGAGTGACAGAGGAAGACTCCATCTCAAAAATAAAAAAAGAAGAAAACGTCAACACCTAACTTCAAAGCTTCAAAGGACAGGCTGACTTTTTTGTGAGGGGCTAATGTAGCTGGTGATTTTATGTTGAAGCCAATTCTCCTTGCCCATTCTAAAACTCCTAGGGCCCTTGAGAATTATGCTAAATCTATTCTGCCTGTGCTCTTTAAATGGAACAACAAAGCCTAGATGACAGCACATGTGTTTACAGCATGGTTTATAAATATATATATATATATATATATTTTTTTGAGATGGAGTCTCGCTCTGTTGCCCAGGCTGAAGTCCAGTGGCCGGATCTCAGCTCACTGCAAGCTCCGCCTCCTGGGTTTTACGCCATTCTCCTGCCTCAGCCTCCCGAGTAGCTGGGACTACAGGTGCCCGCCACCTCGCCCGGCTAGTTTTTTTTTTTTTTGTATTTTTTAGTAGAGATGGGGTTTCACCGGGTTAGCCAGGATGGTCTCGATCTCCTGACCTTGTGATCCGCCCGTCTCGGCCTCCCAGAGTGCTGAGATTACAGGCTTAAGCCACCGCGCCCGGCCTGGTTTATAAATATTTTAAGCTCTCCGTTGAGACCTACTGCTCAGAAAGAAAGACCCCTTTAAAAATATCACTGCTCATAGACAACGCACTTGGTCATCCAAAAGTTTCAATGGAGATGTATTAGGGAGATTAACATTGTTTTCATTCCTACCAATGTAACATCAGCTCTGCAGTCCATGGATCAAGGAGTAATTCTGACTTTCAAGTTTTATTAAGAAACACATTTTGTAAGGCTATAGCTGCCATAGACAGTGATTCTTTTGATGGTCTGAGCAAAGTAAATTGAAAACCTTTGGAAAGGATTCACCATTCTAGATGCTAATAAGAACATTTGTGATTCATGGGAGGAGGTTAAAATATCAACATTAACAGCAATTTGGAAGAAGTTGATTCCAGTCCTCATGGATGACTCTGAGGGTTTCAAGACTTCAGTGGAGGAAGGAACTACAAACGTGGTAGAAATAGCAATAGAACTAAATAAAACTAGAAGTAGAGCCTGAGGATGTGACTGAATTACTGCAAACTTATGATAAAACTTGAATGGATGAGGTGCTGCTTTCTACGTATGAGCAAGAAAGTGGTTTCCTGAAATGGAATCTCCTCCTGGTGAAGATGCTGTGAATATCAACAAAATGATAACAAAGGATTTAGCATATTGCACAAATTTAGTTGATGAAGCAGTGGCAGGGTTTAAGAGGACTGACTCCAATTTTCAAAGTTGTACTGTGAGTAAAATGCTATCAAACAGCATTGCATGCTACAGAGAAATCTTTGGTGAAAGGAAGTCAATTGATGTGGCAAACTTCATTATTGTCTTAAGAAATTGCAATAGCCACCCCAACCATCAGCAACCACTATGCTGATGAGCCAGTAGTCATCAGCATTGAGGCAAGAACCTCCACCAGCAAAAGATTATGACTTGCTGAAGGCTTAAATGATCACCAGTAATTTTTAGCAACAAAATATCTTTAATTAAGATGTGTATTTTTTTAGTCATAATGCTACTGTACACAGAAAAGACGACAATAAAGAAAACTTTCATATATACGCACTGAAAAGCAAAAAAATTGTGACTTGCTTTATTGTGATGTTTGCTTTACTGCAATATTTACTTTATTGTGGCAGTCTGGAACCAAACTTGTAACATCTGCCAGGTATGCCTGTATCAAGAATTGTAATTGTTAGCTACTAAAAGGTGGTCAACAACGACAAGGAATAAAACAGGAGATAAGGCTACACTTCAGTATGGTAGGTAGTAGCCACTAGGCCACGTGTGGCTTCTGAGCACTGAAATGTGACTAGCTGGCACTAAGATGAGCTGGAAGTGTAAAATACACACAAGATTTCAAGAACTTCATATTTTTTTTAAAACTCCTTATATATAGAATATTTTAGATATACTGTGTTGAATAAATCATTAAAATTAATTTCACCTGTTTCTTTTTACTTTTTTAAAGTGGCTATTAGAAAATTTTAAATTTAACATGCTTTCTGTTGGATGGTACTGCTCTAAGGTGTTCAAAAGTACCAATTGCAGAAAGCAGCTGCCACCTCTATGGGGAGGGAAAATAAGCAAGGAATGACTAAAAAAACTTAACAAAAGCTCCCTTCCACTAAGTCACTGAGATTCACGGGTCATTGGATGGAGCGTGCTGCCACAGGAACACACAACCTTCCCTGTAAAGAAACTTACCAGAGGGCAATGACCAAAACTGTTTCATACCAATAACCTGCTGGTTGGCTGAGAAACTTCCTGGCAGGTATGGGCTAACTGGAGGTGATCTGTAGAAGCTGTCCACCAGGTGGCATAGAAACTTCTCAGCGGGTGTAAGTAGGCTTACACAGAAATTCACCAGAGGGTGTATGTAGGCTGCAGCTGGTTCAGAAGGGCTGCTGAGGTGAATGCTACTGACCCTCCTGCATACTCATCTGCTGGCCCAGGGAAAAAAAGCACAAGTATATCAAGAAGAAAAGTTCTCTCCTGCTGTGACCTTGCAGAGCACCACCAACAATGTCTTTTGATAAAGCTTAATATCTAGCCAGCTGGCAAAGGAGAAATGTTTACAGTGTCCAGCTCCAGTATCACACAGTAGGGCAAGGTGGGTTTGGCGCTAAGAAATAATAAACTAATTAATGCATACTGATTTTCTTTATTGTTTTCTATTTCATTGATTCCCATTCCTCCTTATTTTTTGTTTTCTTTCTACTACCTACTATTGGTTTAAAGTGTTCTTTTTCTATCTTTAAGGTAGAAACTTAGTTCTTGATTTTTCCTTTTCTAATATAATATTGAAATATTATTTTAGAAAAAATATTAATTTTCCTCTAAGCACTGCGTTAGCTGAATTCTGTAAATTTTGATATACAGTCCTCCCTTTATCTGCAGGAAACTGGTTCCAGGACCCCCTGTGGATACCAAAATTCAGAGATGCTCAAGTACCTTATATAGAATGGTATAGCATTAGGATATAACCTGGTGTGTCAATATATATATATATATTTTGTGTGTTTTTTTTTTTTTTTTTTTTTTGAGACAGAGCCTTACACAGCCTTACAGTCGCGCAGGCTGGAGTACAGTGGTGCAATCTCGGCTCACTGCAACCTCCGCCTCCTGGGTTCAAGCGATTCTCCTGCCTCAGCCTCCTGAGTAGCTGGGATTAGGGGTGTGCACCATCATGCCTGGCTAATTTTTGTCTTTTTAGTAGAGACGGGGTTTCACCATGTTGGTCAGGCTGGTCTTGCGCTCCTGACCTTGTGATCCGCCAGCCTCGGCCTCCCAAAATGCTGGGATTACAGGCGTGAGCCACCATGCCCAGCCTTTTAGAGACTTCGTTTTCTCAATTCTCTAATGGGTTCAAACAAAATAAGAGAGAAAAAAAAAAACCTCTATAATTCTGTGTCATATTCACTTTCATCTCATTGTTAATATGGGAAACAATGATCTATTGTGAGTTTTTACATCTTAACCAGAGGTGGAAGTCCCTAGCTACTCTTCTTTTTTTTTTGAGACAGGGTCTCGCTCTGTTGCCCAGGCTAGAGTGCAGTGGCATGAATATGGCTCACTGCAGCATTAACCTCCTGGGTTGAAGTGATCCTCCCACCTCAGCCTCCTGAGTAGCCAGGACCACAGGCATGCACCACCACACCCAGCTAATTTTTAAAATTTTTGTAGAAATGGGGTCTCAGCATGTTGTCCAGGCTTATCTCCTTGTAAGAGCAGGTTTTTATTTTAAGCAACACGTAGTTACCTTTAAATTTCAATACCTGGATTTAACAGTAAGATTGCAAATAGCACCAACATATTTTCATTTGAGTAACTGGATATTCACTTTGCAATTTTTTTTTGAGAGAGGGTCTTGCTCTGTCGTCCAGGCTGGATTAGAGTGGCATGATCTTGGCTCATTGCAGTCTCAACTTTGCAGTCTCAAGTGATCCTCCTACCTCAGCCACTGGAGTAGCTAGGAGTACAGGTGTATGCTACCATGCCCAGCTGATTTTTAAAATTTTCTGTAGAGACAGAGTCTCACTATGTTGCCCAGGCTGATCTCAAACTCCTAGGCTCAAGCACTTGGCAATTTTAAGCACTAATATTTGTATCTATTTTTGTGTATTACAATTACTTGTTAATCAGAAAGGATAACAGGAACAACTAAACGAATATAAAGTTCTTGGCTTGGCGTGGTGGCTCACACCTGTAATCTCAGCACTTTGGGAGGCCAAAGCAGGCAGACCACTTAAGGTCAGGAGTTCGAGACCAGCCTGGCCAACATGGTGAAACCTCATCTCTACTAAAAATACAAAAATTAGCTGGGCATGGTGGCACACTCCTGTAGTCCCAGTTTCTCAGGAGGCTGAGGCATGAGAATCACTTGAACCCAGGAGGTGGAGGTTGTAGTGAGCTGAGATTGTGCCACTGCACTCTAGCCTGGGTGACAAAGTAAGACTTGGTTTCAAAAAACAAAAACAAAAACAAACCAAACCAAAACAAAAGAAATAGCACTCCCAAACAATTTAAAAAAAAGTTCTGAAGTCATAATTAATATACTGTGAAAATAATTAAGAAATGTAAAATTTGATAGTAAAACTAAAAGTTGTAAATCACATATGTCCTAGGAGAAGGCATTTATTTTTAAATTGACAGTAAATTAAACAGTATAATTACATAAAATGTTAAGCTACCTCACAAAATAATCCAAATACAAAGAAGTAAAACTCTAAAAATTTCCATCCATCCATCCATCATCCTTTCCTTCTGTTTCATAACTCTAGTCTTAGGGTCTAAACTACTATTTATATACTGAAGAGTCCTAAATTTAGTCCAGACTTCTCCCTGAGCACTAGATTTGAATGCCTTCTCAACATGTACACTAAGATGCTTAAAAGCCATCCCAAACTAAAAATTTATAAAATGAACTCCTTATTTTTCCCTTAAACTTGTTCCTCCATAGTCTTTGTTACTCCATTAAATGGGAATCCATTCTACCATGTGTCCAGGCTAAAAACCTAGAGTCATCCTTGACTCTCATATATCACATATAGGCAAACCTAATAGTCTCTATTTAAAAAATATATTCAAAACCCTACCACTTCTCAACACCTCTATAGCTACCCTGGTCCTGGTCATCATCATCTTATTCCTAAGTAACTGCCATGGCTTCCTAACTGATCTTTCTGCTTCTTCCTCTACAATACTTCCCAACCCCGTGTATTCTCCACAAACAGTCAGAGAAATTCTTTTAAATCATGAGTTAAATCATGTCACTCTTCTATTCAAAACTCTCCAATGGTATCCACTTCAGTTCGAGTAAAGGCTGAAGTTCCTAACATGATTATAGAGCCCTATGATCTGGCTTCCAGCCACCTCTCTGACGCCATTTCTTCTTTTCACTCACTGTGCCCTAGACACTGGCCTTCTTGTTTTCCCTAAACAAATCATGTACATGTCTACTTCAAGGCCTTTGCTAACTGCTGTTTCCTCTGCCTTCCATGCTCCTTCCCCATGTTTCAGTTAGCTTAGTGGAATTATTAATTCTCAAAATTCTGTCAGGTAACTGGATAGTTCTTTTATTGGTTTCACTTGGATCTGCTCATGAGGCTGTAATTCACTGGCAGCCTGGCTGGGGCTGGAGTGTCTAAGATAGTCAAACTCACACATCTCAGACTTTGATGTTGGCTGTTGTTTGGTCCAATCTCTGTATGTGGCCTCCCAAAGTTAGATATTCTACCCCAGGCTTTCTTACATGATAGAAGGAGCATCCTAAGAGGGGAAAAGTAGAAGTTGAAAGGTGGCTTAAGGCCTAGGATTTAGAATTCACAATGTCTTCTTTGACACTTGGTTAAAACAAGTTATAAGGGCAAGTCAGGTTAAAGGGGGTAGGGAAATAAACGCTACCTTTTGAAGGAAAGAGCTGCAAAATATTGTGGATATGATATACCACACCCCAGATGCATGGCTCACTCCTTTCATGTTTGTTCAAATGTCACCTTATCAGTGAGGCCTTCTATGATTCCATATAAAGTAACTAACTTTCCCTCACCTTGACATTTACTATCCCACATTTTACTCTTCTCTATAGCACGTATCACCACCTGACACTGCACATTTACTTATCTGTTTACTATCTGTCTCCTTCCACTACAGTGTAAGCACCATGAAGATAGAAATTTTTTGTTTCACTACTGTATCTCCAGTACCTCGGACACAGCCTTGTATATAGTAGGCACTCAATCAGTATCTGTTGAATACATTCTATCAAGTATGTGTCATGAATTAATACAGCAAGATCCAAAGTAACTTAAAAAAGCATAATATAAATTTTACTGTTGAAAAATGGTGACTTTATATGTTCTTTTATTCTGTGATTTTGAACAAAACATTTTATAATGCTTCAGTGTGGCCATCTATAGACTTTAGCCATATGTCTCTGTTTCTTAGATATAATGAGGCCAGGCACAGTGGCTCATGCCTGTAATCCCAGCACTTTGGGAGGCCAAGGCGGGTGGAGACTCCTGGATCCTGAAGCCAGGAGTTTAAGACCAGCCTGGTCAACTGGTGAAACCCTTTCTCTGCTAAGAATACAAAAATTAGCAAGCTATGGTGGTGCATGTCTATAATCTTAGCTACTTGGGTGGCTGAGGCACAAGAAGGGCTTGAGCCTGGAAGGCAAAGGTTGCAGTGAGCAAGACAGCACTACTGCACTCCAGCCTGGGCAACAGAGCGAGACTCTCTCAAAAAAAAAAATAAAAAACAGAAATAATTAAAAAAAAGAAACAGATATGAGAATGTTTTTCAAAAATCTAGATATTAATTATGCACCTAGTCTCTAAAACCAATAATTTAAACTCCTTATTAGAAGTTTCTGCAGGGCCTAGAAAAAGTCACCTTGTTAGCCTATATTAAGTCAAAGTTTAACTTAGAAAAAAAACTAAGTAAAAAAACACCAGAAAAAATGATGATAGTTTATTAGATATATATGTGTTTACTTATGTGTGTATAAAAATGTTCTGACCCCTTCCTGAATCTACTCCTTATAAACAGAATAAATTGAGTGAATGACACAGAAGAAAGATACATACTAGGGGAGATATCAGTACTGGAGCCACTGCCACAACTATCCCAATTAACTAAGGGCACTGTTACCAGGTCTAAACTAGCCTTACCTCCAATGTGGAAAACCAGATTAATTACCTATTAAAAATCCCACTACTACTACTTGCTGTACTAGAACCATATTAAGACCTGAGACACTAATTAAGTGACTCAGCTAGTTAATGACAGAAGAATCTTCTCCCTCAGAGAAACTTGGTTCTGATGGTTAGGGTGAAGGTGGGGGATGATATGTTTTTAATTATATATCCTTTCAGCCTTTTTTTATTTTTTATTTTTTTATTTTTTAAAAAAAACACATGCACGTTGAACCTATAAGCAAAAAGTAAAAATCAAAACATTAATTCAATAAAAAAGGAATTAATTCCCTCTATGGCTCTAGATATGGTAAATAAACCTAAAAGGAAGTTTTCATAAACGGCATTTTATACAGACTTCTATATGCAGCTAAAGAAAAAATCAGAATAAAATAATAAGTACTATATGTATATGTATGTGTTCATGTATCTGTATATTATGGCCCATGTGGAAACCCATTCCCCTCTGCCAAATTGATAAGATAGGACATCATTTAAATACAGAAGATAGTTTGGCCCAATAATGTGCTATTTTAGGCAGAAGAAATCTCAAAACAAAGAACACTTGCTGGTTTGAAAAACGTTGGTTCAAAACAAGTAAATAAGAATTTTGTTATTTTAAGGCAACTAGGGCTAGGTGCTATGGCTCATGCCTGTAATCCCAGCGCTTTAGGAGGTTGAGGGAGGATTGCCTGAGGCTAGAAGATTGAGACTAGCCTGGGCAACACAGCAAGACTACCAAAAAAATAAAAATTAGCCAAGTATGGTGGTATACAACTGCAGTCTTAGCTATTCAATTCTGTAGTCCTAGGATCACTTGAGCCCAGGAGTTTGAGGCTGCAATGAGCTACGATGGCACCACTGCACTATAAGTGGGGCAACAGAGCAAAACTCTGTCTCCCTGGCCCCAAACAAAAAAAGGCAACTCCACTTAGGATTCATTTTATTTATACCAAACAGATTTAGAGATAGGGTTGAAACAATTATCCACACACACTCTTATACTCATGAGTTGCTGATAAATTATTACCATTGCTTCTGATATGCTTTCTTGTTAGAACTCTCCCAAATACCTAGGTTAAATTCTAACTCGATGTATTACAGTTGTGAACACTCTTTAATGAATGTAAATGAATGTAAATTTTCACTAACATTAAATGTGTCTTTCATACAAGCAAAAAAAAATAAAAAAAAAAAAAAAGAAGGGCTAAGTAATGTTAATTTGATTCCCAGCACCGGGGATTGATCTTCTCATTCACAGAAAGGAGCTGTTCTCTTCTACATTAAGAGATACAAATAGAAACACTGCTATTTCAAAATCTGATGAATCAAATGCTTCAAGAAAAAGCAGATACACATTTATGAAGTCTAATAGTAGTTGATATGGTTTGGGATCTATGTCCTCACCCAAATCTCAAGTTGAATTATAATCCCCAATGTTGGAAGTGGGGCCTGGTGTGAGGTGATTGGATCATGGGGGCAGATTTTCCCCGTTGGTGCTCTGACTGTGAGTGAGTGCTTGCAAGATCTGTTTTTTTTTTTAAAGTGTGGCACCTCCCCACTCCTTCTCTTTTCCTCCTGCTCTGGCCATGTGAAGTTCTCACTTCCCCTTCACCTTCCACCATGACTGTTAAGTTTCCTGAGGCCTTCCCAGAGGCCACTATGCTTCCTGTACAGCCTGCAGAATCGTGAGCCAATTAAATCTCTTTTCTTTATAAATTATCCAGTCTCAGATATTTCTTTGCAGCAATGTGAGAATGGACTAATACAGTAATAAACAGGAAGGGATGAATATAAAAAGGGCAATGAGGAAACTCAGTTTCTGGTCTGGGCATTTCCATGAGCTAGTTGTATGATTTTGGGCAACTCATATACTTTCTAGGCCTAATTTTTTTCATTTGGAAAAATGGGAAGAAATAAGACTAGGTATCTTAAACATTTTTAAAGATTTGTAAGCTCCTACTAAGTTTTTTAAAAAGCACTACAGTGCCAGGCGTGGTGGCTCACATCTGTTATCCCAGCACTTTGGGAGGTCAAGGCAGGTGGATCACCTGAGGTCAGGAGTTTGAGATCAGCCTGATCAACACGGTGAAACCCTGTCTATACTAAAAGTACAAAATTAGCCAGGCATGGTGGCAAGCGCCGGCAATCCCAGCTACTCAGGAGGCTGAGGCAGAAGAATCACTTGAACCCAGGAAGCAGACGTTGCAGTGAGCCGAGATCGCACCACTGCACTCTAGCCTGGGCGATAAGAGCGAGACTCCATCTCAAAAAAAGAAAAAAAAAAGCACTACAAATTCTGTATTATTGGTAAAATGTCCATTGTTACAACCCTTTGACCCAGAAAGTCTCCTAAGAATTATCTCACAAATGTACTGGCCCATGTGAGCAAAGATTCATGAACGTGGACAAGTATGTTCACTGGCATTTGTATTAACAAAAGGCCTACAGAGAAAATAATTAGACGTTCAGTAGAAAGCTAGTTTAAAAAATTATAGCCATCTACAAAATGGAATACTATGAAGTCATCTGAAAGACTGAGGAAATGATATGGAACAACTTCCAAAACATATGGTTATGTGAATAAAGCATGGCAGAGAATGGCGTGTATAGTGTGTCATTTCAACTTTTAACAAAGGGGATAGTAACACAGACACAAACACATGGATGTGTGTGTGTGTGTGTAATATGCACACACACAAAAAAATTCTTTTTTATGCAAAGAATATTTCTAATTGGATACACAAGAAACTGGAATTGGATACATAAGAAACTGGTAGTAGCTGTTGCTTCTGGGAGGGGAACTAGCAGTTTAAGGTAGAAGAAAGATTGAACTGCTCATTGTAAACTATTTTCCCACTGTCTGATTTTACCACGTATAGCTTTTCATTAAATAAAGAAAAAAAAAACCCACAAAATTTTTACTTGAAAATATTTATATTCTCTACACCTTAAATTAGCCAAAAAACCTTATTTACCAAATATGTAATATTCTCCGAGAAAAGATTGTTTTATGCAAATATTTTTCAAATTACCTTGAAAAGCCTGGGAAACACATCTGCTGGTTGTCCACGAATCACAAACAGACGGGAGTTTAATTTTCGTAGATTGGCATCAAGATCCTCAAGACACTGAAGCAAAATCTAGGAGAGAAGAAAATATTATTTAAATTATTAAATTATATTTAGAAAGAGCATAAATTATTACAAAATCCATGTTATTCTAAAAGTTGAAATGCCAACCTATCATCTTATTACCTCTTAGTTGATATATTAAATTACCTTTTTCCCAAAACATACTAATATAATTTTAAATTACCGAGCACAATTACTAGTATTTTAATGAAATACTGAATAAAATCACTAATTTTCATTAAATAAGTGACTTTAGCAAAAATTTAATTAATTTGTTGAACATAAAATAGATAAAGAAGTATCAAAGCAATTAAGAGAAATTGGTTTCATTATTTAAACTTGATGAAATACTTTCTACATGAAAATGGCTTTTCATATAGAAAGAAAACTTGAAAATCTAGAATATCTACTACTGGGGGGAAAAAAACAGAAACATCCTATGTAATGAATAAGCAAGTGAATAAGAATATCATGGTAAAAAGGAATCTGAGGGGACAAAAAAAAAGAATGAGTATTTTTTTGTAATATTGTAATCATTTAAGAGATTGAAATCATAATGCCCATTTTCAAGTTTCTAATTTATTAAAAAAAGAAACTAATAATAAGTAGATGCCAAATTATGTGGTTATTAATTCTCTGAGTGTAGAAAATGCCAGATTAACTTCTAAAAATAAGAAAAGGTTTCATGGAGTTGGGGTGGAGATTATAGCTTTTTTCAATGAAGTAAGTAGTAACAAGGCTTACACATGACAGATATCTAGGAAAATTCTGGGACAGTACCAGGAGACTGCTTACTGTGCATCTTCTGTTGTGAAGAAATGGAATATTCCCCAAGAGCACATTTAAAAGAGGTATCACCCATGGAAGGTCCAATCTTATTATTTGACTCATGTTAATTTTCATCTAGATTCTGTTCTTTTCAGCTGGACATATCTTATTTCCTATTTTGCTTCTTTTATGTTCTTGATCTTAAGGTTAAGTATTTGTCTGTCTTTTCCACAGGCCACATGGTCTTTCAGAATAGTGATTATGTCTTACTTGTGAAGAGGAGTGATTAAGAAGCAGGGAAATGCATATTCTATAAGTGCACTGTCTAATATGGTAACCAAAAGCCACATGTAGCCATTTAAATTTAAGTTACTTAAATTTAAAAATCAGTTCCTTAGTCACACTTGCTGCATTTCAAGTCCTCAACAGCCACATGTATCGCTGGTGGCTACCATACTCAACAGTATAGCTACAGAACATTTCCATCATTGCAGAAAGTTCTACTGGACAGATTGTTCTAAAAAGTTGCTTGGTCTAGATCATTTTGTTCTCTTTATTGATTCCGATCCCATCATTTCACCAAATAAGTCTTGTTGATTTTTTACAACTGTAGTTATTAGTGACATAAGTACACTAATCAGGTCTGACACTTCTTCCTCTTTAGGAGCACCATCTTCCTCTTTAGCAGCACAGCTTGAAGAGTCACAGTGCTACATTTTTATGAGGATGCTAAAGACATCCCACCATTACACCTTAAGAAGTCTCATGAGTTTCCAAGTAGGAAGCAATCCTTTCTATCCCCACATTTATATTTTATCACATCCCTTTTCTGACTTGGTTTGCAGTCACCTCCCTAACACCTGATCCCCACCTTAACCCACCACTACCAATGTACAAATACTTAAGGGGATGTACTAAGACTGTTGTTGTTAGATGGATAGTGATATAAAAGCATCGGAGTTTAATAAAATTATCTCCAACTATGAATAATTTATCATGTCTGGTAACAAACGTTTATTGGGAAGCATCTAATTTTATGTATTTGCTTGGCAAGAAGAGTTACTAGACAGAACAAAGATCAAAAGTTTTACACAGATCAAAATTAAGAAGTTGAAAGAACTAGCAATTTTAAGTTTTCTTAAATTGAAACAGTACAAAACTTAAATGTCCTGGAGGGGTAATCTAAGGCAATAATAATCCCCTAATCTCTGTTGCACCATTAGTTTCAAAATCTTCCCCACCAGAAATGAGGAAGAACTGAGAACAGCCAAGAGTTCTCCATATTCAACTTTTTGGTCAAACGATTCTATGTGGTACAAGAGTTCAATGACAGTAAGATGGGAAAAGAAATAAACCCAAAGGACATGATTAATTCATAAAATGAAGAATTAAGTATGATTAATAATTAATTAATAACCTTTCCCTTTCTTAATAGGCTGAATAAGCATTCTTAATGCTTTTAATAAACTTTTTTTTTTTTTTTGAGACAGGATTGTGCTCTGTTGCTAAGGTTGGAATGCAGTGGTGCAATCATGGCTCACTGCAGCCTTGACTTCTCCCACCTAAGCCTCTAGAGCAAATGGGACCACAGACATATGCCACCATGCCCAGCTAATTTTTGTAGTTTTTGTAGAGGGGGGGGGGGGGGTCTCCCCACGTTGCCCAGGCTGGTCTCGAACTCCTGGCCTCAAGTCATCCTCCCACCTCAGCCTCCTGAAGGGCTGGGATTACATGCATGAACCATCACAGGCCTGGCCTTAATAAACATTATAGGAACCAAACAAATGCACAGAATGATATGGACTAAAGTAATGTGCTGCAATGGGAAAAGTTTTGAAACCTAAGAATTAATTTTGTTTTGGTACTTCATGAAACAAAGGACTAAAAGCTGTATTGAAGTATGGTGTTCTTCTTCCACAGATACAATTTACATCTCTCGTTTCACATAAACGTTACATAGATTTAAAAAATAGAAGAACTTAAAAAATAATATATGTACTCTGTAATCAAATATTTTAAGTAGAAAAGATCCGAGAAGAAAAGCAAAAGAGAAGGCTAAAGCAGAACACACTATGATGCTATTCTTTGTTATAAGGCTTTTAAAACTACTTGCATATATTACTTTCATAAAATTTACATTGCATGTATCTACTTTTGTTTATATGTGCACAAGAAAATAATTGGAAAATACTTACCAAGCTATTAATCATATCTCCCCTTAGGAAGTGGGGTTTGAGATAGGGGTGAGAAAGAGAGAAACAAACACATCTTTTTAACTTCATAAAAAAGTTAAAAATTGATAATTAGCATACATTTCTTCAAAGCAGAAGAAAAGTGAGATACGCTACGTATGTTTCTGGTTTAATACATGGTGAATTATCCTTTCGAGGCAATGGACATACTTCTACAGCACCAATTTTCATAGTTTCATAGTACTCCTTTGCACAGATGTCCTATAATTTAACAAGTCTATCAACAAATTACTATCCTTAAATCAATTCTGAAAAGTCCTATCTAGTCTCCTCATCTGTAAAACTGGGACAGTAATAGGACCTGTCTCATAGCATTGTTCGTGAGAATTAGGTAAATTAAAAGTGGCTGGGATTACAGCAGTATGCCACCACACCTGGCTAATTATTTTTGTATTTTTAGTAGAGATGGGGTTTCACCATGTTGGCCAGGCTGGTCTTGAACTCCTGACCTCAGGTGATCCACCTGCCTCAGCCTCCCCGAGTGCTGGGATTACAGGCATGAGCCATCAGGCCTTGGCTCTAACTACAGTTTTCTTAACCTATATTTTGGTTTCTGTATTTGGCAAATAAATCTCATTACATGCATTGTATAATTTGTTGAAAAGATTAGAAACAGGATTAAGTGACGTAGTAGGGATGTCTTGTATAACTGTTGAAAGGATTAGAAGCCTCATAAAATCATCTAGTAGAGTCTCTAGTACATGGTAGATATGTATCAAACAGAAGTTGTTATTTTCCCTTGAGAATTATTCCTGTTTTTTTTTTTTTTTTTTTTTTAAAACACCCCATGGATTTCTATGTGTAAATACTTGGGCATGACAAAAGAAAACATGAATTAGCTGGATGCCTATACCTGTATATAGAATTACTTTGAACTCATAACTTCATCTGAATGTGACTTTGAACTACGATTTCAAGGAAACCTTTCCCAGTAGCAAGGTCAATGTGACTATGAATATTATAAAACAAAGTACAATGCAATTAAGACTCAACTAATCTCTAAGCATACAATTTTTCCTTGATAATACCTCCAACAGCCCAGGTTCAAAGTATCAACTCAGTGATGGGTGTGATTTCTTTTTAATACTGAATGAATAATGTTACTTCAAAACTATACAAAATCTAATGCTCAATCCTCTAACCTTAACTGGAAAAAGGATTAGATCTGTCAGAGTTCAGATTCAGTGTGTTCCAAGGAACACACCAAGTTCAACCTTAATGTAATAGAAATGCATGTGCTCTGGGACACTCAATATTGAATGAATGATTTATTTTTAATATATTCCACTGAAAATACATATGACATCATCTTAATAGGAACATACTTTCATACCTTCTCCAACTTGGCATATATATTATTTTCTGGTGCTACACGCATTTGAAGGCTCAGTTAATAATGCTATTAACTACATACAACAGATTGCTTTTTAAATAGGCCAAATGATAGTAAAACTCACTACATTACATCCCTTCATATAACTACTGCCTACATAGAAGCACAGTCTTCATATTATTTAATTACAATACTGAACGCACCACTTTAAACTAAATTGAAGAGATACTAGGTGACAAAATATATTTCTTCACTTTAAACATTTTAAGGATGTTTTTTCCCCTCAGGAGATCACTATCTATTGCTATTATTTTAAAAATTATATGCAGTAAGCTTCCTTATACCACTTCCAAAAGATGACTTCAGCATGAATCCACAGAAATATTTTCCTAAAGTAGGTCATTGCTATAGCAACCAGTGGACGGTTTAGTATACTCCGTCACAATGACCTACTTTCCAGTCTGTGCTAGAACAGCTTTATATAACTAGAATTTCTAGTTCTGTCTATGAAATAGTCCAAAAAAGGCAATGGTAAGATACAACATAATCCTGTTGCTGCTGAAAACAAGGCATTAAGAACTAACATGTATCATACCAGAGTAAAGCCATGTGGTTCTGTATGCTAGTTTGTAAAATATATCTTACACACTCAGCAACAAAAACTACACTTACAGTATCTAAACAAGAACAACTCATTGCTCACCCCAAAGAACTGATGCAAAGAATATAAACTAAAACCACTAAAACTACAAGAAGAATAACCTTATTATCCACATAAAACAAGAGTTAAATGTAGAAAAAATTAAAGTTCTGTATACACTATCACAAAGAAAAAAAAAATGGAGATTCTCAGTCATTAACCAGTCTGTTATATTTTATTAGAGATTTTAAAAATACAACAATTTGTGTCTGTGTAAATTTAATAAAGTTTACATATGCTCTTTTCTCTGGTTTGTAACAAATTTTTAGTGCTTTCATCTAACTTAATTCTATTTAAATTGTCTGGATATTTGTGATACACACGTTCCCTGAAGATAAGAGTTTAATGTTCAATAAAGATGAAATATATCTTTTAAAAGCAAATTTTGCATTTGCCAGACTCTAAAAGCCATAAACCAGTAGACCTGTATCACTTTTTATAACTAATATTTTGCAATGCCCTCTTTTAAATCCTGAAATAAAAGACCTAGATAATATAACATATCCATACACACAATTTTAAAGCATTAATATAATGCTCTACTTGAAATATACAGGAGAAATTAAAGGAAAGTCATTTATATTTTAAAAACAAATAACATGTACATCTAGAGGTAAATACATGGGCACGATATAAGGAGACAATGAATTAAAACTCCATGTCCACACCTACATACAGAATCATTTTAACAGCTACAAAACAGACTAATACAGTTGTGTTACTGGTGACTCAAACACCATACACCATGAGTGATACTGTCTTTGGTGATGCAATTTTCTTAAATATTGACCAAGACAGTAAAGTTCAGAAAAAAAGCAAAGTACAATATTTCCTTTATTTACATAGGTGATAAATGCATTCCAGGAAAACTCAGTATATGTTAAAATTGTATTTTAAAAACCCTACTGTTTATACATAAAGACTTAGGCTCTAGGTTCAGAACATTATGAATAAGTTTTTCACTTACATTAAACATCTGGAAGAACATTTGAAATTTATGTGGAACTCAGAAAAACTATTTTATTTACTTATTTATCTTAGAGATAGGGTCTCATTATGTTGCTCAGGCTGGTCTCAAATTCCTGGAATCAAGTGATCCTCCCATCTCAGTTCCTGAATAGCTGGAACTATGTGCATGCACACTATGGCACCTAGAGACAACTATTTTGAGGGATTACTGTGAGTACTGAAAGAAATCTTCCATTCTTGGCCTCTCCTTACTAATTCCACTAGCACCTTCCAATCATTGTGACAAACGGCTGGACACAGTGGCTCATGCCTGTAACCCCAGCACTTTTGGGAGGCCAAGGTGGGTGGATCACTTGAGCACAGGAGTTCGAGACCAGCCTGAGCAACATAGGGAGACCTCATCTCTACAAAAAATACAAAAAAAACTAGCCAGGCATGGTGGCACATGCCTGTAGTCCTAGCTATTTGGGGTGGGCTCAGGCAGGAGGATCAATTGAGCCTGGGAGGTTGAGGCTGCACTGAGCTGGCTGTGATCATGCCACTGCACACTGTACTCCAGCCTGGGGGACAGAGTGAGGTCTTGCCTCAAAAAAAAAAAAAAAAAAAAAAAAAAAAAAAAAAAAAAAAATCATTATGACAAAAATTCCTCTACAAAATTTCTAAAACGCCTTTGAAGGAGTGAAACTGTTAATTACTTCTATAATTTCAATCACTGATTTATGAGTCATACAAAGATAAATGAGGTTCCAATACTCACGGAGCTTAAAACCTAAAAAAGGAACCTGAATATGTATATTATGTACACAAACACTACAGAACTGGCTATGGTAGAATACAACATATAAAATACAAATAGATATCACTAATGTGCTCTGAAAAATCAGGTGGGAGAAATCATTTCTGGATTTTTCTTTCCCTGTTTTGATACGGGGAGCGGCTTAGGCAAAAATTTCAAGGATGTGGTGGTGATGGTAGGCAGTGACCCTGAAGTATCAATACAATAGCAGGAGATAAGGAAGGAGAATTAAAGGCCACTGGACTGTAGCCTGCAACTAGGCCTTGTTCACCACTTCCCACTGTCCAATTCCTGACATATAGCAGGAGTTCAATAAATATCTAATGACTAAATTAATGAAAGTAGAAGAAAGTGATTTTAAAGGCTTGATTCAATAGTCAATGAAGAAGGAACATGAATGGGAAAGAATATTCTCTGAATGTCTATTGTGCTGGATACTTTACATATATCATATTCCCAACAACTTTACAAGGTATCTCATTTTTAAAATGATGGAATCTGAAACTCACCAAGGACACTTCCAAACCCAGGTAAACAATGAAGCAGAAAATTTAATCTGGATGTCTCTGACTCCAAACCACAGTGCTCTTTGTACTACATAATGTGACTTTCCTACAGAATATGTAATAATCTAAGATGTTTTAGGAAAATTAATTTGACAGCTTTAAGAACATAACAATGACTAGAATATAGTTTTTGTTCTCAAGTTGAGGAATAGGTGTGTGTATCAATTAAGAAGAATTTAGGATATACCATGGTAACAAATCAGTCAAAACAGGTCTCATGGCTAAGTTAGTCTTTGAAAAGGTAGGAAAGCATAATTTTCTTGCAGGAAGGGACACAGAATAACAGTGTACAGTAATGATGTCTACCACAATATCTAAGCATTGATATTATGTGCCATGTGGTAAATTTTATTATGAAGAATGTATTATTGGCAGCCCAGAAGAAACTGAACTATGTGGTGGTGGGGAAGGGGGCAGGGGAAGGCACAAAGAAGAAAAGATTTGAGTCGAATTTAGAATTAATAGGTGTTGCTTAAGGTGATAAAGCAGAAATGGGCAACCAAAGCAGAAAAAATAGTATGTATTCTTAAATCACAGAAATTCAAAAGAGCTGGGGTTGGGGTACCTGGGGAAGGACTGTAAGTATTATGCTTTCTATACTAAGGATGTATATTCTCTCCAACACAAGCTTTAACATTTAAAATATATTCAAATCAATGTCAAAACAAACCTGTTATCAACTTCTGTTGTTGACAGTACACCGGATTAAGATACCCTAACAGAAATAACTAACAAACTGAGAAACAACAACAAAAGTTCTTAAAATAATTCACTGGGTTGTCCAAAAAGCAAGAAGGCATAATAGGTCACAGGGAGCTAAAGTCAGCTTTAGCCCTGGGGATCTCTGCAGAGCCCTCGGAACTCTGAGCTTCATCTGGGTTGAAGAGGACAGAAGACAAAGCCCAAGGCCCACCGAAAGGAAGCTAATAATAGATTCAATATAAAGTGGGCTTCCAAAAGCTTTAGTAAATAAGACACAAACCCCCTTTTTTTTTTTTTTGCTTATTATACCCAGACTGCTCTGAAAGGTATAAATCTTAAGTCACAGATGAAGACTACAAGGAAACTTATCCGTCTCTAGTCAGTTTGGGTTGAAAGAAAATAAAATCTCTCCCTGAATGGAAAGGAAAAAACAGTAACTTTACAGTAGTGAATACTGGCAAGTACTACCTTAACCACACAATCAGAGTCAACATCACTAGGTCAATCATGTTGATATTATGTTCACTCTGACTTGATGTGATGAGAAAACAATTTCACCTCTGTGGTATTTTCCCACAAACCCCTAGTTTAATTACAAAAAAAATCAGAGAAACCCAAATTGAGGGCCGTTCTACAAAAACATTTGACCAGTACTCAAAACCACAGAGGTCATAACAAATAAAGAAAGCCTGAGAAACTGTTACAGAGGAGACAAAGGAGACATATGACTAGATGCAGTGTGGTATTCTAGATGGGACTGTGGAAAAGAAAAACTTAGTGGAAATCTGAATAAAGTCTGGAGTTTAGTTAGTACTATGGTTTTCTTTTCTTTTTTTTCTTTCTTTTTTTTTTTGAGACAGAGTTTTGCTCTTGGTGCCCAGGCTAGAGTGCAGTGGCGTGATCCTGGCTCATTGCAACCTCCGCCTCCCGGGTTCAAGCAATTCTCCTGCCTCAGCTTCCCAAGTAGCTGGGACTACAGGCATGTGCGACCACGCCTGGCTAATTTTGTACTTTTAGTAGAGATGGGTTTTTGCCATGTTGGCCAGGCTGGTCTGGAACTCCTGACCTCAGGTGATCACCACCTACCTCGGCCTCCCAAAGTGCTGGGATTACAGGCGTGAGCCACCACACCTGGCCAGTACTATGGTTTCTTAGTTTTAATAAAAGCACTATGGAAATGGAAATGTTAGTATTACAGGAAACAGGATATAGAGCATACAGAAACTGTGTATTATCTTTGAATATTTTCTACAAATCTAAAATTATTCAAAAAAATTTTATTAAAAAAATCCTTCAAGAATGAATCACCTCAACGCAAATTCATGGAATGTATGTGGTCCCAAACACCTCAAGCCTGACAATGCGTTTAAAGTGGTCACAGGCTTGTTGTGCCCTGAGATAACTGTTACAGGCACACATACACACACACGCGCGCACACATACACACACACGCGCACACACGCACACACACACACACACGTACGTCACAAATCCTCTCTGTATTCTCAACTTTAAAACTCAGACTTCAGGGCAGGCATGGTGGCTCACGCCTGTAATCCCAGAGCCCAGGAGTTCTAGACCAGCCTAGGCAACATGGAGAAACCCTGACTAAACTAGTTGGGCGTGATGGCATGCACCTGTAATCTGAACTACTCGGGAAGCAAAGGTGGGAGGATCGCTCAAGCCCAAGTGGTCAAGGCTACAGTGAGCTGTGATCACATCCCTGCACTCTAACCTGCGTGACAGAGCAGGATCAATTTTAAATTGGCATCATTCATATGTTTTGAAATTAGAAAATACTTGAAGACTTGAAATGAAGAAAAACAGCAGAATAAATCCTTAAAAAGTAAAAAGAAGAAAATGATAAAGAACAGAAATTAGTGAAAAAAGAACACAAACTCATAAGAGAAACAGCAAAGCCAAAATGAATTATATGAAGGGACAATAATATAAATGTCTGACAAGAATAATTAAGAAAAAACGGGAGAGGGAAGAGTAAGAAATGTTAAGAATTTTTTAAAAAGTGGGCACATAATCTCAGATACTGTAGGGATTAAACAGAAATAAACAATTTATGCAAACAAATTTGAAAACTTAGATGAAATAAATTCCTTGCTAAAAAACTGACTCAAGAAATTTAAAACTTACCAAAATGGACTCAAGAGTAATGAAAGAACAGGAATAGTTCTAAGTCACTAAATACATTTTAGAGTCCATAGTTTAAAATCTTACAAGAAAAACACGAGAGTCAGTTAATTTCACAGATGAATTCTACCAAATATTCAAGGAATAGATAACTCTAATTTTAAAAAGGATTCTAATTTCATAAAGAGGATAGACAGAAAAGGAATATTCAACTTATTTTATGAGGTTAGATTTACCGTGACACCAAAACCAGACAAAGATAGTATAAAAGAAAAATTACACACTAATTTCACTCATGAGCATATTATAACAGCAAACCAAATCCTGCAATATACAAAACATATTATATATCATGATCAAGTTGGGCTTATCCTCAGAAAGTTAAATCATGTAATATTTACAAATTGGTTACTGTAATTCATCTCATTCATAGAATAAAGAAGAAAAACTATATAACCAATTGAGATGTATAAAGAGTAGCAACAAAATCTCAATTCCCTTTAGCTTCAATAAACCAAAACTAGCAAGTAACATCCCTAATCTGAAAAAGGGTACCTGTAAAAATACTTAGGGAAAACCTCATATGTAAGTGTGAAATGTTGAAAGCACTTCCTTTAAGATTGGAAAGAAGACAAAGATGCCTGCTACCACTGCTTTCTACTCAATCTGGTAGGCCTAAATGATGTAGTGCAGGTTGACCATCCCAAATATGAAATGCTTCAAAATCCAACACATTTTGAGTGCTGACATTGTCAGAGGCATTTGAACCGGAGTGACTCCATCTTAAATAGGGCCTTGGTAAAATAAGGCTGAGACCTGCTGAGCTGTACTTCCAGGAAGTTAGGCATTCTTAGTCACTGGGTGAGACAGGAGGTCGGCAGGACTGGTATCGCAAGATACAGGTCACAAAGACCCTGCTGATAAAACAGAATGCAGTAAAGAAGCTAGCCAAAACCCACCAAACCAAGATGGAGACCTCTGGTCATCCTCATTACACATTCTACGCTAATTACAATGCATTAGCATGTCAGGACACTCCCACTAATGCCACGACAGTTTACAAATGCCAAGACAACATCCAGAAGTTACCCTATATGGTCTAAAAAGAAGAGAAATCTTCACTTCTGGCAACTCTCCACCCCTTTTCCAGAAAACTCATGAATAAGCCACCTCTTGTTTAGCATATAATCAAGAAATAACCATAAGTATACTCAGTCAAGACACCCATGCTGCTGCTCTGTTTATGGAGTAGCCATCTTTTGTTTCTCTACTTGTCTAACAAACTCGCTTTCATTTTACTCTGTGGACTTGCTTCAAATTCTTTCTTAAGTGAGTTCCAAGAACCCTCTCTTAAGGTCTGAATCAGAAGCCCATGTCTGGTAACATGACATCCAAAGGAAATGCTCAATGAGTTAGGTTGCTGAACTGGTAAATATAATGTCAATATTCAGAAATATGGGGAAAAATCTGAAATCCAAAACACTTCTGGTCCCAGGCATTATGGACAAAGGATACTCAACCTATAATGGAAGAAGAAGAAATAAAAGGTATAAGGATGGGAAAGGAAGAAGCAAAACCATGATTACGTATAGATGACAGGCAAATAAGTACTATCAATACAGAAAAAAATAAATACACAAATAAGCATTTCAAAGGATTAAAATAACTTAATCTCTGGCATCAATTAGACTAATATAATCCTTGTAACTTATGCCTCTCTGATCTCAAAAATCACACAGAACTATTTATAGTCTAGAAATTGTATTAGTTTTTGTCTAATTTTAGAAACCACTGCATTGTGACTCTACCAGGTTAGGCCAAATAGAGTATAAGATATACTTCTAGGATTTAAAGGATCTACATACAACTAAAATAACATCTGCCTAACATATGTCCAAATCCCAGATCTATGAATAAAGCTTTTCTGTAGTCTAACAGCCCTATTTCAAATTTCTGTCCTTCAAAAAGATATTAATAATGCTGAAAAATTATTCCAAATTTTTTTTATCTATGACCTAGCACATGTAACTATTCAGGTCTGTTTGAAGGTTGGCCAACGGTCAAGATCTTTCTCAAACTGACATTACTGCAAAAATTGAGTCACTTATGCAATCTATCCAGTAATGTATCTATTAACAACTTTTAAGAGCCTATTATGTGTCAGACATTGTTGTGGTTCCTGGGAATAAAGCAGAGAACAAAATTAAGTGCCTGCTATCATGAGGTTTGGATGTTAGATGATAATTATGATGATAATGATGATTACAGCTGCAAACATTTAGAAAGTGTGTATAAGACACTGCTCTAAGTACTTTAAATGTTTATACTCAATAACCCTTTGATAGAGGTACTTCTTCCATTTCAAATGAGGAAACTAAAACATAAAGGTTAAGTAATTTTCCCAAGGACACATGAATAATAAAGTGGCAAAGCCTTGATTTTAAACCCAGTCAGCTTGGCTCCAAATTCCAAGCTCCTTGAACCATACAGTATTTCAGTGCTGATAATGTTTATGGAGAAAACTAAAATAGAGTAGAAGGATATTGGGGAGTATAATTTTATGTAAAGTAGTCACAGAAGGATTTATTCATATCCTTCCAGTTATTAAACACCTCCCTTTGAAGATTGCCTCAGACCATCTCTTCCCACAGTCTTCCAATCTCATTTAATTCCATCCTTCAAGTTAATCAAGGCAAAGTCTCACCTGTTTGGTCAGAACAGAACAGGGTTATGCTGCAGTAACAAACAACCTCCCAAACCAGTGGCTTGACAAAAGAAAAGTTTTCATCTTGCTCATGCTGAGTTCACTGCAGCTCCGGCTAGTTATCTTCTAATGGTGACTTTACCATCCCAGCTATTATGACCTTATGGTTCTATAATTTCAACACAAGGCCTCCTCCACAGCAGGGGAAGAACTGGGAAACATACAGGGGCTTTACATTGCCTTTGCCAAGTACTGCCTCACACAATTCATTGGCCAGAACTAGTTACACAGCTTTGCCAGACTGCAAAGAGAGCTGAGAATTGAAATATTGCATAGCCCAGGTAAGAAAGGTGAATTGGATACTGGCAAACACTACCATATCATCCTTGATCTCTCTTTCTTTCATAGTCCACATCTAAAACTATGGCAAATCTTAACAGCTCTATGTTCAAAATACATCCAAATTACTTCTACACTTGAACACACCAGATTCAAAATACATCTGATTACTTCTGACTGCCTTTACCTCTACAACTCAGGTTCAATTCTTCATCATTTCTGACCTAGATGATTCCACTGGTCTTCTAACTGATCTCACTGCTTCCATACTTGTCCTCACTGCCATCCAGTCCAGTGTTCACCCAGATGCCCAGTGGTCATGTCATTTCTATGAACAAAGTCTCCAACTGCAATGACTTCCCAGCCCATTCAAAGTTGGTTGTTGTTGTTTTTTTTTTTTTTTAAGTCCTTAAAATGGCCTTCTAGGTCCTATAGAACGAACCAGGGCAACCAATACACTATGACTCCATCTTTCTTACTACTCTGTCACTCACTCTGTTCCAACCACACATCCTCCTTGGGATCCTGTGAGCACGCCAGAAATGCTCCTACTTCAGTACCCTTGCACAGGATGTTCTTTCCATTGAGAATACATTTCCCTCATACATCCACGGGTTCAATTCCTCTCTTTCTTTAGGTAATTGCTCAAAGGTCATCTCTGAAGTGAGGCTCTCTCTGACCACTCTATCTAAAATAGACCTCTCCCCATTTCTGGCCCCTAGCATTCCTGCGCCCCCTTCCTTGCTACGTTTTTCTCTTTAAAATACTATATATCTTATGTACTTGTTAATGACCTGTATCCCACCCCCACTCAGATGTAAACTCCATGAAAGTAAGGTTTTTGCCTCTTTTATTCACTACATTCAATAAATATATATAGTTTTAATGAACGAAGATGACATGTGAGCAGAAAGACACCTAAGGGGGTAAATGACCTATAGAGATAACTGAGAAAACAGAACATCACAGAGGGAATAAAGGCCCAGACACATGGGACCTCGTGCCTGTTTGAGGAACAAAAAATAGGCCAATTATGCTTGGACATCAAATAGTTAAGGGGAAAGAATAATAAGAAAATGGTAATCCCAGCACTTTGGGGGCCAAGGCAGGTGGATCACCTGAGGTCAGGAGTTCGAGACCAGCCTGGCCAACATGTTGAAATCCCATCTTTACTGAAAATACAAAAATTAGCCAGGCGTGGTGGTGCGTGCCTGTAATCCCAGCTATTCGGGAGGCTGAGGCAGAAGAATCACTTGAACCTGGGAGGTGGAGGTTGCAGTAAGCCGAGATTACACCACTGCACTCCAGTGTGGGAGGCAAGAGTGAAACTCCAACTCAAAAAAAAAAAAAAAAAAAAAGGAAAAATGATGTTCAGGTTCTACTGGGTGTCAATCACATGTGTCCATGTCAATTATGGTAGACTCTTCAGTCTTTACTCTGAGTGAGTTGGGAACTCATTGAAAGGTTTTGAACAGAAGTTGGAACATAATATAAATTTGTTTTTTATAAATTATTTAATTTACTTATTTATTTTAGAGAAAGAGTCTCACTCTGTTGCCCAGGCTGAAGTGCAGTGGCATGATCATAGCTCACTGCAGCCTCAAATTCCTAGGCTTCAGTGATCCTCCCTCCTCAGCCTCCCAAGTAGCTGGGACTACAGGCACATACTAGCACACCTGGCTAACTTTTAAATTTTTTGTAGCTATGGGGGGTCTCACTATGTTGCCAAGGCTGGATTCGAACTCCCAATCTCAAGCAATCCTTCTGCTTTGGCCTCCCAAAGCATTAGGATTACAGGTGTGAGCCACCACAGCTGGCCCTGAATTTGACTTTAAAAGGATCACTTGGGCTGCTGAGTAGAAAATAAGTACCAGGCAAAAAAAGGGTAGGCACAGGAAAATCACTTAGAGGTTACTACTTCTTTACAAGAGAGATGATGATGACATGGATAAAAGTGGTAATGGTGAAAATGATAAGAGAGTGGGAATCTGAATAGAAATTCAAGAGCTAATATAGCAAAGGAAATGAGATGCCTAAGTTTGGAGTTCATGGTAGAGGGCTGAATTTGAGATATAAAACTGGGAATCATCAGCACATATGTAGTAGTCTTAAGACTAGATGAAGGAAAAGAAGAGCTGACAGAAAGCAGCAGCTTCACTTTGAATAAACAGAAGGAATGACAGAGAAGGCTGAAGAGAGAGCAGGAAAGAGGAAAGATGGAATAAAGTCTATAGAGACAGTGGCAAAGGATAGATGTATGTATTCTTAGAAGGAAAGATAGATGGACTGACATATAAAAGAAATGGAGGAAGGAAGAACAGCTAAATGGCATAGAGAAGCAAAGATACAAGACAGAGAGAAGCAAGGGCATGTGGGACAGCAAAACAAAGACTAACGGAATATAAAAGCGAGAATGGATAAAGACAGATGGAAAATGGGAAGAGGGTCAAAAAGAAGGAAACAAGAACGATGTCAGTGAAATGATAGAATAAGAAGTCCTGGACTCTCCTTTCATCCACAGACATACTGATTCAACAGCAATACACAGATCAATTCCCTTTGCGAGAAACAAACAAACTAGTTGAGAAGCTCCTGCACATTGGGAGAATATGAAACTAGCCACACTGAAACTAGCAGGAGACACCCTCCCATCATAATCTCCACTCCTGGCACAGAGCCATATGATTGAGACGAAACTCTCAGTTCCTAGGTTTTCCTTGAGGAAGATACATCCAACGTTCCATTCCTCCCAGGTGCTGCCCAAGGGACTAGTATCTATATCACTCATCTCAGAGTGCTAACATGATCTGGCATATTCTAGATTCCTGGGGGCCACCAAGAATAAAAAAGTGGTTTGAACTAGCATGCAAATACTCGTCACAGCCCCTCATCACAGCCTACAGCAGAGTGAGTAGATATAAAACCTTAGCTTCCCCCTTCTCCCTGAGGAGGGAAAGAGTTGGACCACACATCCAACATCCCAACTTTGAAGGGCTACCTGAGGGATTGGCTTCTGCCTCACCTCTCTCAGAGTGCTGTCAGGACCTGATAATGCTCTGGACATACTGGGGCCATCAAGAACCAAGATGACAGTTTAAATTAGCACAAAGGTACAAGAGGTCCACAGAACTCTAGTCATATTGAATGGTGGAAGTTTTCTTCTATATGAGGCCAATCCACAAAAACTAGAAGAGGTAGTACCTTTTTTTCTAATGCGTAGCTAGCTACACAAAGAGTCAAGGAAAATAAAGAAATAAGCAAACACAATTCAAATAAAGAAAGAAGACAGGCTGGGCGCAGTGGTTTACATCTGTAATCCCAGCACTTTGGGAGACCAGGGCAGGTGGTTCACGAGGTCAGGAGATTGAGATCATCCTGGCCAACATGGTGAAACCCCATCTCTAACAAAAATACAAAAATTAGTTGGGTGTGGTGGCAGGTGCCTGTCGTCCCAGCTACTCAGGAGGCTGAGGCAGGAGAATCGCTTTAACCCAGGAGGCAGAACTTGCAGTGATCCCAGATCATGCCACTGCACTCCAGCCTGGGTGACACAGCGAGACTCCATCTCAAAACAAAAACAAAAACAAGATAAACTCTCAAAACCAATCCTAATGAAATAGAGATATATAAATTACCTGAGAGATAATTTAAAACACCATCATGAAAATGCTCAATGAGCTCAGGAGAACAATTCATGAACAATGTGAGAATTTCAACAGACAGAAAATTAGAAAAAAAAACAAATCTTGAAGATGAAGAATACAATAACTAAACTGAAAAATTCATTAGAGGAGTTGAACAGCAGACTACAGCAAGCAGAAGAAACAATCAACAAACTCACAGAGAGGTAATTTGAAATTACCTAATCAAAGGAACTAAAAGTTAAAAGAATAGAAGAGTGAAGACCACTTAAGAAACTTATGGGACACCATCAAGTGGACCAATATATGAATAATGGGAGTTTCAGAAGGAGAGAAAGGAAGGACAAGAAAGCTTATTCAGGGCCGGGCGCAGTGGCTCAAGCCTGTAATCCCAGCACTTTGGGAGGCCGAGACAGGCGGATCACGAGGTCAGGAGATCGAGACCATCCTGGCTAACATGGTGAAACCCCGTCTCTACTAAAATACAAAAAACTAGCCGGGCGAGGTGGCGGGCGCCTGTAGTCCCAGCTACTCGGGAGGCTGAGGCAGGAGAATGGCGTAAACCCGGGAGGCGGAGCTTGCAGTGAGCTGAGATCCGGCCACTGCACTCCAGCCTGGGCGGCAGAGCAAGACTCCGTCTCAAAAAAAAAAAAAAAAAAAAAAAAGAAAGCTTATTCAAAGAATAGCTGACTCCCCAAATCTGGAAAAGGAAACGGACATCCAGCTCCAAGAAGTCCAAAAGACCCTAAATAGGTGAACTGAAAAAGATCCAAGAGACATGCTATAACCAAATTGTCAAAAGTCAAAGACAAAGAGAGAATTCTGTAAGGAACATGAGAAAAGTAACCTGTCACATATAAAAGAACCCCCATAAGACTATTAGAAGATTTCTCAGCAGACATTTTGCAAGCCAGAAGAAAATGAGAAGATACTGCACAGAGTGTTGCACAAAAAACTCTGCAAACCAAGAATACCATACGTGGCAAAAGTGTCCTTCAAAGATAAAGGAGAGATGCTTTTCCAGACCAAAAAAAAGCTGAGCGAATTTATCACCCGAGGGAGTTTGTCTAGACCTGTCTGACAGGAAAAGGAGTTCCTCAACTTGAAAGGAAGTGAAATAACAACATAATAACATAAGAATGTATTTAAAGGTAAATATATGGACAAATACAGAATACTATAACTGTAATGGAGCTGGCTAAATGATTTCTAATTGTAGTATAAAAGTTAAAAGACAGGGCCAGGCATGGCTTATGCCTGCAATCCCAGTACTTTGAGAGGTCGAGGGGGGGGGGGGGGATCACCTGAGGTTGGAAGTTCGAGACCAGCCTGATCAACATGGAGAAATCCAATCTCTACTAAAAATACTAAATTAGCCAGGTGTGGTGGCTCACACCTGTAACCCCAGCTACTCGGCAGGCTGAGGCAGGAGAATCACTTGAACCTGGGAGGCAGAGGTTGCGGTGAGATGAGACTGCGCCATTGCACTCCAGCCTGGGCAAAAGGAGTGAAACTCTGTCTCAGAAAAAAAAAAAAAAAAAAAAAAAAGTTAAAAGACCAAAGGACTTAAAATAACTACAACTAAAAAAGATGTTAACAAATACGCAACAGAAATAGACTATGACACCAATAACATAAAGTGTGTGAGAGGGACAAGTCAAAGTGCAGTGTTTTGTGACTGAAGTTATTTCTAGCTTAAACTAGGCTGTTATAAGATTATTTTATGTAAGCTCCATGGTAACCACACAAAAAAAACCACCTGTAGAAGTTACACACACACACAGACACACACACACGAGAAAGGAATTAAGGCATTACAACACAAAAAATCAAAACACAAAGAAAGACAGCAAAACGGTAATAAACAAGGGTCAGAAGAACTACAAGGCAAACAGAAAGCAAATGGCAAGAGTAAATCCTTCCCTATTAATAATTACTTTAAATTTAAATGGATAAAAATCTCCAGTCAAAAAATATTGAGGGCTGAATGGGGTTAAATTTTTAAAAGATCCAACTATATGTAATCCACAAGAGATTCACTTTAGATTTAAGGGCATGTATAGGCTGAAAGTGAAGGTATGAAAAAAAGTTTCAATACAAATGGTGACCAAAGAGATTAGGGGTGACATTACTTATATGAGACGAAATAGACTTTAAGTCAACTGCCACAATAGACAAAGAAGGACAATTTATAATGACAAAAGGATTGATTTGCTAGGGAGATACATATAAATATGTATGTACCCAACATTTTATATATATATATATATATATACACACACCTAAATATATAAAGAGCACCTAAATATATAAAGCAAATATGCATCGGCTGGGCACGGTGGCTCAAGCCTGTAATCCCAGCACTTAGGGAGGCCGAGGCGGGCGGATCACGAGGTCAAGAGATCCAAATCATTCTGGCCAACATGGTGGAACCCGTCTCTACTAGAAATCCAAAAATTAGCTGGGTGTGGTGGCGCACGCCTGTAATCCCAGCTACTCAGTGAGGCTGAGGCAGGAGAATCACCTGAATCCAGGAGGCAGAGGTTGCAGAAAAAAAAAAAAGGAAACATCAACAGAACTGAAGGGAGAAGTACAGAGCAATATAATGAGCAATATAATAAAGGAAGATACTTCGATACCCCACTTTGAATAATGGACAACCAGACAGAAAATGAACAAAGAAATTGCAGACTTGAAGAACACTACAGACCAAATGGGCCTAACAGACATACAGAAAATTCCATCAAATAGCAGCAGAATATACAAAAATTATCTCAAGTGTAAACATAACATTCTCTAGGATAGATGACATGTTCGGTCACAAAACAATTCTTAACAAATTTAAGAAGATTAAAACTATGCTACATATCTTTTCTGATGACAATAGGATGAAATAAGAAATCAACTGCAGAAAGAAAACAAGAAAATTCACAAATACATAGAAAATAAACCACACACTTTTGGTCAAAGGAGAAATCAGAAAATATCTTGAGACAAAAGAAAACAAAACACAACATGTCAAACTTATGGGACAACACCAAGAAACTAGAAAAAGAAGAACAAACTCAGTATAAAGTTAACAGAAGAGAGAAAATAATAAAGATTAAAACAGAAATGAAATAGAGATTAGAAAAACAATAGAAAAAATAAACTATACGTTGGTATACTGAAAAGATAAATCGATACACTTTTAGTTAGGCTAAGAATAAAAGAGAAAAGATTCAAATAAATAAAATCAGAAATGAAAGCAGAGACATTGCAACCAATGCCACAGAAATAAAAAGGCTCATAGGAGATAACTGTAAACAATTATACATCAACGAAGTAGGTAACACAGAACAAACGGATAAATTCCTAAAATCACACAGCCTAACAAGACTGAATCATGAAGAAATAGAAAGTCTAAACAGGCTTACAACTAGTAAGAAAACTGAATCAGTAATCAAAAACCTCCCAACAAAGAAAAGCAGATGGTTTTACTGGTGAATTCTACTAAATATTTAAAGAAGAATTATTGCCAATCCCTCTCAAACTATTCCAAAACACTGAAGAGGACAGAATATTTACAAAATTATTTCTTATGGGCCAGCATTACCTTACTACCAAAGCCAGATAAAGATACCACACACAAAAAAAAAACAAAAAAACTACACGCTAATATTCTTAACAAACAGATGTGAAAGTCTTAACAAAATACTAGCAAAACAAATTCAAGAACACATTAAAAGGATCATATACCATAATCAAGTGGGGTTTACCTCTGGAATGCAAGGATGGTTTACGAAAATTAATTGATGCAATACATGACATTAACAGAATGAAGGATAAAAAAATCACATGATCATCTCTACAGATGCAGGAAAAAAGTGTGATAAAATTTAACACATTTTCATTATAAAAACCTTCAACAAACTAAGAAAAGAGGAAAATTACCTCCACATAATAAAGACCATAATATGAAAAGCCCACAGCTAATACTCTACTTGATGTTGAAAAACTGAAAGCTACCTAAAGTGATCTACAGAATCAATGCAATCCCTATCAAAATCCCAGTGAGCAAGGATTCCAAACTGCCAAAACAATCTTAAGAAGGAAGAAAGCTGGAGACATCACACTTCTTGATTTCAAAATACATGACAAAGCTACAGTAAATAAAACAGCATGGCATAGGTATAAAGACATACAGATCAACTGAACAGTACAGAGTCCAGAAATAAATCCAAACATAAATGGTCACCTGATCTTCAGGGCCAAGAATACACAACATGGAAAGGATAGTCTCTCTGACAAATGGTGCTGGGAAAACAATATACAAATAAAAAATAATAAAGGCCAGGCACAGTGGCTCACTCCTGTAATCCCAGCACTTTGGCAGGCCAAGGCGGGAGGATCACCTGAGGTAGGGAGTTCAAGACCAGCCTGACCAACATGGAGAAACCATATCTCTACTAAAAATACAAAATTAGCTGGGGGTGGTGGCACATGCCTGTAATCCCAGCTACTCGGGAAGGCTGAGACAGAAGAATCACTTGAACCTGGGAGGCAGAGGGTGCAGTGAGCTGAGATCATGCCATTGTACTCCAGACTGGGCAACCAGAGCAAAACTCCATCTCAAAATAAATAAAATAAAATAAAATAAAATAAAATAAAATAAAATAAAAGAAGGCCTTCATCTTACACTATACATAAGAATCAGCTCAACATGGATTAAGACTTAAATGTAACGCCTGAAACTGTCGAACTCCTACAAGAACACAGAGGAAAAGCTTTGTGACATTGGATCTTGGCAATGCTTTCATCGATATAACTCCAAAGGAACTGGCAACACAAAAGCAAAAATAGATGACATCAAACTAAAACCTTCTGCACAGCAAAGGAAACTATGAACAGAGAGAAACGGTTGCCTATGGAATGGAAGAAAATATTTGCAAACCATTTATCTGATAAAGAGTAAATTTCTAAAATATGTAACGAACTCCTGCAACTCAATAGCAGAAAACAACCCATTAAAAAATGGGCTATGCATTTGAACAGGGATTTTTCTAAAGGAAACAAACCAACAGCCAACAGGTATATAAAATGATGTTCACATCACAAATCATTAGAGAAATGCAAATCAAAACCACAATGAGATATCACCTTATACCTACTAGCTATTATCAAAAAAAAAAAAAAAAAAAAAAAAAAGGCAATGTGTTGGCAAGGATATAGAGAAACTGGAACCCTAATATAATGTTGGTGGTGCTGTAAAATGGTGTGATCCCTATAGAAAAAAGCACGGAGGTTCCTAAAAAAATTTGGAATAGAACTACCATACGATTTGGCCACTCAATTCCAGGTTTTTATCCAAAAGAACTAAACTAAGGATTCCAAAGCAATATTAGCACTCCCAAGTTCACTGCAGCACTATTCAAAATAGCCACAAGGTGGAATGAATCCATTCACAAAAGAATGGATAAAGAAAATACTATACATACGTACATACATAAACACAAACACATATATACATACATACACACAAATATAAAATACACACACAATGGAGTATTATTCGGCTATTAAAAAGAAGCAATCCTTCAATATGTGACAACATGAGTGAACCTTGAGGACATTGTGCTAAGTGAAATAAGCCAGTGAAAAAAGGACTAATACTGCGTGATTCCATTTATATGAGGTATATAAAATTGTCAAACTCATAGAAGCAGAGAATGCATAGAATGGTGGCTATCTGGTGCTAACAGGAAAGGGGAAACAGGAAATTGCTAATTGACAGGTATAAAGTATCAGTTATGAGAGATGAATACTTTTTCTTTTCTTTTTTTTTTTTTGGTTTTTTTTTGAGACAAGAGTCTCACTCTGTCACCCAGGCTGCAGTGCAGTGGCACAATCTCAGCTCACTGCAGCCTCCACCTCCCAGGCTCAAGCAATTCTCCTGCCTCAGCCTCCTCAGTAACTGGGATTAGAGGTGTGCACCACCACACCTAAGTTTTTTTTTTTTTTTGAAATGGAGTCTTCGCTCTGTTGCCCAGGCTAGAGTGCAGTGGCACAATGCAAACTCTGCTTCCCAGTTCAAGTGATTCTTCTGCCCCAGCCTCCCGAGTAGCTGGGACTATAGGCATACACCACCACACCTAGCTAATTTTTGTATTTTTAGTAGAGATGGAGTTTCACCATATTGGCCAGGCTGGTCTCAAACTCCTGACCTCATGATCCACCCTCCTCGGCCTCCCAAAGTGCTGAAATTACAGGCGTGAGCCACTGTGCCCAGCCAAAAGATGAATACTTCCTAAATACTTTGTGATTATAGTTAATAATGTATCTTACACTTGAAAATCTTTCAACAGGGTAGATCTCAAGTATTCCTACCGCAATAAAATATATTACCAAACCAAAATCTTAGAATCCTAAATCTGACGTGATATTCTGTAACAAAAAAGGTCAATTACTAATAAGTGAGTTATGAATCTGTCATGAACCTCAAATATACTGCATATACACTTGATTTCATCTTTGAAAGTGAGAAATATCTCTTGACTTTATGGATGCTATATAACATTTAAGAAAAAAAAAAGAGATGGGATCTTGCTATGTTGACCAGGCTGGTCTTTAACTCCCAGCCTCAAGTGATCTTCCTGCCTCAACCTCCCAAGTGCTGGGATTACAGGCATAAGGCACTGCATCCGGCCTATGGAAGCTATACAACTATATGACAGAAACTGTTCTACACTTACAGAGAGAAATATAAGAGGTGAAGCTAAGAATTTATTAGATAACATGCAGAACTGCCTATTCTGAGGTACCTTCTTTCATTTATACAGCCAACATTTGGGCATTTACTTAGGAAAAAAAAAAAAAAAAAAAATTCAAAAATTCTACTCCTTAGAATTGCCACCATTTAATGATATTAAAATATGAAAATTTATTGTTATATTAATTAATGCACTGTATCATTGATGTTCCCAATGTTAAAGGACATAAAAAAGGAAATCAATTATACTAGGGAAGATCTCTAAGGTTTTATAATAGAAAGATGGTAACTAATCTGGGTCTTTTTGTATCTATCATGGCACTTTGTGAGAGCAGCTTAAGTTGGTCTTTACTTGAAGTATTTTTTAACTTCTGAGGTTGACTTACACTAGCATAAGGCTATGTAATTTATGCCTTCCTAATCTCTAAATCACATAACAGTATTTGAAATCTAGGACTTTCACTATTCTATGTGCATTTTTAGAAGCTGCTGTAACATAACACTATAGGCCAAAAATCATGTATAAAATCTACTTCTAGGTTTTACAGGATTAATATGGAACTAAATNCATTTAATGATATTAAAATATGAAAATTTATTGTTATATTAATTAATGCACTGTATCATTGATGTTCCCAATGTTAAAGGACATAAAAAAGGAAATCAATTATACTAGGGAAGATCTCTAAGGTTTTATAATAGAAAGATGGTAACTAATCTGGGTCTTTTGTATCTATCATGGCACTTTGTGAGAGCAGCTTAAGTTGGTCTTTACTTGAAGTATTTTTTAACTTCTGAGGTTGACTTACACTAGCATAAGGCTATGTAATTTATGCCTTCCTAATCTCTAAATCACATAACAGTATTTGAAATCTAGGACTTTCACTATTCTATGTGCATTTTAGAAGCTGCTGTAACATAACACTATAGGCCAAAAATCATGTATAAAATCTACTTCTAGGTTTTACAGGATTAATATGGAACTAAATGAAATATGTTCAACATGTTTACAAAATCAAATGGTAGAGCTACATATGCTGGTTTTCTGATATTTCTCTTTTTATGCTAGATGAATTCGAGATTTTCAGATGGTTTCATAGCGGTAGAACTATGGCGTAGAGGTGGGGAAGAGTACCAGGAAAAGAAAACTAAGGCTGTAAAAGTTGAATACAGCACCCAGATTTTGGTTTTTAATTATCATTCCCTAACAAGAATAACCAGGACTCAACAGAGCAGTGGCTGATTCCAGGGCTGGGGAAAGGAAAACAGATGAACTGGAGCATTTCATAGTGTCAGAAAAAGGTGCTCAAGAAAAATAGGATTGGTGCATGTCAAACAACAGGATGGGTGCCAACACTGGAACAATTTAAATGAAATAAACAGTAATAGCAGTAGATTATGACCCAAAGAGTGAAAAAGATATACTCACGAATCTGTATTTTTATAAATGAATGACTGAATACATCAATGAGGGAGAGGGAACAATTCTTCATTACAGAAGAATTCCAACTAATAAATATAGGATGAATGAAGGGAATAGAAAAATCATTAGAATAGAACATAATTCAGGCAAGATCTACCATTGAATATGAAAATTAATGGCTGAATGTTTAAAGAGACACAGAATATTTACACAGTCTCAAAGTATCTCTCCCAAAATATTAATTACAGAAGAAAAACAGTAATTTTACAGCAGAGAAACCTGGCAGACACAAACTGAAACACATGATCAAGGTTAGTATCATTTGTAACAAGACATACCGATACCACATATCCCCTGATATTTAAAAAAAAGGCACAACACTTCTGTGGCATTTTCCCCCCAAAATGCATAATCTTAATATAACTATGAGAAAATACCAGACAAAATCAAATTGAGGAGCATTCTACAAAATACTTGACCAGGTAATGAGATACTGGATTTGAGTAAGATGGTCAACTAGAAGCTTCTAGCACTCATCGCCCTCATACAGACAGACAGAACAACAAATAAACAAATGTATTTTGAAGACAATAGCTAAGGGAGAACACTGGGGTTCATCACAGCAACAACAGAAACCCTGGTGAGTACAGAAACTTAGGATGGCCACACGGAGATTGGAAGGAAATGCCGAGTCTCCACCGACCCCATTCTCCAAATGGGATCAGCTGAAAGCCAGGAGGAACTTCTCCTCATGGTGAGGAGATAAGCAAGAGGATGCCAGCAACCTCCATCAACACCTTGAACATGCAGAGATCTTACCTCACAGGTACAAAGTCCAGCTGATGGAATTACCTGGAGTCCATGTAACTGTGCTTACCCTAGAGAAAAAGCAAACACTAGGCTCCACACCCTGCGGCTACAGGGCTACTACGCTATGCCATCGCAGAATTGGAACTATGGCTGGAGGATGTCTTGCTCTGGGGGTGAGTAGCCATCTCTGAGACTAAGATGCAACTGAACCACCACCCCAGCCAAGCGGTCCAACATCCCCAAGCCAAGCTTCCTTTCCTGTGGGGCCAAGCAGAGATACAGTCACTTTACTTACCCCTCCATCCTTCTGCTTGAGCTGAAGTAGTATCTTGCCTCTTGCAAAAACAGTACTTTGGCCACTCCGAGTAGTCATGTCTCCCTGAAGCCTAAGTTGAAGCAGTGCCCTGCATCCCAGGAAATGGTGACTTGGCCACCCAGAAGAATGATCGTGCTTCACAGTACCTAAGCTGAAGTGGAGCCTTACATCCCAGAGAGATGGTTCCTGGTCTTCCCAGAATAGTCACACTCCCCCAAGCTGGAGCTGAAGTAGCATTATCACCCTCTGGGAATAGGTGTCTTGGCTGAGCTGAGCAACTGCACATCTCAGAGCTGAGCTGATGCAGTAGCCTGCATCCCAGGGCAAAAAAGCAGTGGCTAAGCTGAGATACTCTGCCCTACAGGCCAAACAACTCTAGTGCCCTGCTTCTGTGGAACTGGACTAGCTACCTAGAGCGTGAGTTGCTGAGATACCCATCTCCCTTGATGGTGGAGTCAGCACTGTGCTGTTCCTTGTTCCTCGCAGGGTCCAATGACAGCTGTGCTCTGCCATTCTGCGTATTTGCTGCCACTACATCTGGCCTCCCAGAGGGAGGATACTGCTGAGCCCCACCATACCAGGGTCTAGAATTATTACTACACAGTTGCTCATCCTCTAGAACCCAAGTTGTCACTGAGCCCTATCGGCTCAGATTCCCAAATTGCAGCTGTACTTTGCTCCCTAGGCTCAAAACTCCAGAGTACCCCTTCTTCCATGGAGTCAGACCAGAGCTGTGTTCTGCCTCCTTCAGGGGTAGAATCACAGCTACAACTCAGCTTCCTGAGACCAAGCTGCTAGATGGTACCTGAGTCACACATTTTGGTTCTATGGGCAACCAGCATCCAACCCTGCCACAGAAAGTGAACCTGCACTCCAAGACCCAGGTGCCAAAATAGGGTCATGAGACCCTGAGACTAGGACCTCCGTCTGCCCCACAGCTGCTCTGGACATCTGCACCTGGAACCCAGAGCTGCTGCAGCTGCTTGTAAGTTGTGTCAGACCTGACAATAAGAGGGATCCCCTTGGCTAAGTCTCCCAATTGTGGGGAAAATGAGAACAGAAGAATCCCAAAAAGCCTATGACACCAAGGACGTTAACCATCTATGCTGCTGCTGCTGCTGCTGCCGCCACAGAGTTCTACAGCCTAGGTCACTGAAGTGCCCACAGTTAATGCTGATGTTGAATGCAGCTGAAGCAGCTGCATGGAGACTATACCACTGCACCTATCTGGAAAGAGAGTCACCATACCCTTTTCCAAGTGGCACACTAAAACCCAAAAACAGGTGAAAGTCTGACTCTATGAAAGATATTTTAGAAAGTTTAGAAGAGACAACTGTTCTACCAGAAGCACAGACATCAATGCATGGACAAACTATTCAATGAAATCAGGAAAACAATTCACAATATAAACAAGAAATTCAACAGAGAGCTATAAATAAAAGAACCAAACAAAATGCTGTAGCTGAAGAATTCAATAAATGAAATTTAAAAAAATACAATAGAGAGCTTCAACAGCACACTCTGATCAAAAAGAAAGAATCTCTGAATATGAAGGTAAGTTATTTGAAATTTGTTATCGGAGAAAGAAAAGGAAATAAGAATGAAAAAGAATGAAGGAAGCCTACAAGACTTATGGGACAACATTAAGCAAACAAAACTTTGTATTATGGGAGTTTCAGAAGGAGAAGGGAAAAGGTGTAGGAAAACCTATTTAATGAAATCACAGCAGCAAACTTCTTAAGTCTGTGAAGAAATATGCACATTCAGATCCAGGAAGCTCAAAGGTCCCCAAATAGATTCAATCTAAATCATTCCCCAAGGCACCTTATAGTCAAATTGTCAAAACTTAAAGACAAACAGAGAATTATAAAACCAGCAAGAGAAAAGTGTCAAGTCATACATAAGGAAATCTCCAATAGACTAACAGTAGATTTCTCTGAAGAAACCTCACAGGCCAGGAGAAAATGGGATGATCTATTCAAAGTGCTAAGAGAAAAAAATTGCCACCAAAAATACCATACTCAGCAAAGATATCCTTCAGAAACAAGGCAGAAATAAAATCTTTCCCAGACAAGCAAAACTGAGGAAATTCATCACCACTAGATAAGGCTTACAACAAATTCTCAAGGGCAGTCAGGTGCGGTGGCTCATGCTTATAATCCTAGCACTTTGGGAGGCTGAAGTGGGTGGATCATGAGGTCAAGAGATCAAGACAAGCATGACCAACATGGCAAAACCCCGTCTCTCCTAAAAATACAAAAATTAGCTGGGTGTGGTGGCACACACCTGCAGCCCCAGCTATTCATGAGGCTGGGGCAGGAGAATCGCTTGAACCCAGGAGGCAGAGGTTGCAGTGAGCCAAGACTGCGTCACTGCACTCCAGCCTGGTGACAGAGCAAAACTCTGTCTTAAAAAAAAAAGGAAAAAAATTAGTTGGGCATGGTGGCACACACCTGTAATCCCAGCTACTCGGGAGGCTGAGGCACAAGAATCACTTGAACCCAGTAGGTGGAGGTTCCAGTGAGACAAGATCATGTGACTACACTCCAGGCTGGGTAACAGAGTGAGACTGTCTCAAAAAAAAAAAAAAAAAAAAAAAAGCTCAAGGGCATCCTACTGTAAAAACACGAAGACAATAATCAGTATCATGTAAATATGCACAAGTATAAATCTCAGTGGTAGAACAGATACACAAATTAGAAAAAGAATAAAAACTTACAACTACAGAAAACCACCAAACCACAATGATAAATAATAAGAGAGAAAGACAGAACATACAAAACAACTAACAAAGCGACAAGAATAAAACCTCGCCAATCAGTAATAACCTTAAACAATAAATTGATTAAATTCCCCACTAAAAAGCTATAGAGTAGCCAAATAGATTTTAAAAACAAAATGATCAAATTGTATGCTGTCAACAAGAAACTTAATTCATCTGTAAGAAACATATAGAATGAACGTGAAGGAATGAATAAAGATATTCCACACAAACAAAACCAAAAGCAAAAGGAATAGCAATATTTACATTAGACAAAGCAGAATTTAAGTCTAAAAAGAAACAAAAGTTCATAATATAATGATAAAAGGATCAATTCAACAAGAGGATATAACAACTGTAAACATAATGTATCCAACACTGGAGCACCCAGATATAAAGCAAATATTATTCAATCTAAAAGGACAGATTCCGTTACAATAATAGGGACTTAACAATCCAACTTACAGCACTGAAAAGATCGTCTGGGCAGAAGAAAATCAACAAAGAAACACTGGACTTAAACTGCACTCAAGACCAAATGGACCTAACAGACATTTAGAACACTTCATCCCACAGCTGTAGAATACACATTCTTTTCACTGGCATATGAAAAATTCTGTGGATAGACCACACATTAGGTCACAAAACAAGACACAACAAATTTAAGATAACTGAAATCTTATCAAGTATCTTTTCTGACCACAATGGAATAAAATTATAAATCACTACAAGAACTTTTGAAGTTATACAAACACAGGGAAATCAAAGAACTCACTTCTGAATGACCAATGGATCAATGAAAAAATTAAGAAAAAGACTTGAACATTTATTAAAACAAATGAAAGTTAAAAACCAACATAACAAAACCTATGGACCACAACAAAAACAGTATTAAGAAGCTTATAGCAAAAAACACTGATATGGTTTGGCTCTGTGTCCACACCCAAATCTCATCTTGAATTGTAGTTCCCATAATCCCAAAGCATTGTGGGAGGAACCAGGTGGAAGGTAATTGAATCATGGAGGCAGTTCCCACTATGCTGTTCTCCTTATAGTGAATTTGTTCTCATGAGATCTGATGATTTTATAAGCTTCCCCCTTTGCTTGGCACTCATTTTCCTTCCTGCTGCCACGTGAAGAAGGATGAGTTTGCTTCCCTTTCTGCCATGATTGTAAGTTTCCTCAGGCCTCCCCAGCCCTGCAGAACTGTGAGTCAATTAAATCTCTTTTCTTTATAAATTACCCAGTCTCAGAATATCTTCAGATATTTCTTCACAGCGGTGTGAGAACAGACTAATACAAACACCTATGTCAAAAAAGTAGGAAGATTTCAAATAAACAATCTAACAATGTATTACAAGGAACCAGAAAAGCAAAAACAAAGCAAACCCAAAATTCATAGAGGAAAAAACCAATCAAGGTTGGCGCAAAATAAAATTGAGACTAAAAAAAATTACAAAAGATCAACAAAATGAAAATTTTTAAAGACAGAATTGACAAACCAATAGGTAGACTAATATAGAAAACAAGTATTATTATATAATAGCTGTTCAAAGCAATTACATTATTTTTTGAATGCTAGTACTCATTCAGTTTTTTTGTTTTTTGTTTTTGAGATGGACTCTTGCTGTCACCCAGGCTGGAGTGCAGTGGCGTGATCTTGGTTCACTGTAACCTCTTCCTCCCGGGTTCACGCCACTATCCTGCCTCAGCCTCCTGAGTAGCTGGGATTACAGGGACCTGCCACCACACCTGGCTAACTTTTTGTATTTTTAGTAGAGACGGTTTCACTACATTGGCCAGGCTGGTCTCAAACTCTGGACCTCATGATCCGCCCACCTTGGCCTCCCAAAGTGCTGGGATTACAGGTGCGCGCCACTGTGCCCAGCCATTCATTCAGATTTATCCATATACTCATGGTTTCTACTGCTCTTTATATCTTTCTGTACCTCTGTATTTCTATGTAGAATAATTTTCCTTTTGCCTGGCAAAACCCCTCTGGAATTTCCTTCATATATGATCTGCAGATTCTGTTTATCTCTCCTCTCCTTTTGGGATTTCAATACAAACATTTCAGATTCCTTTACCAAATACCATATGTCTCTCATGCTATTTTCTGTATTTTCCATCCTATTATCTCTTTTGTGTTTGAATCTGGCTATTTCTTCTGAACTATCAGTTCATCAATTCTCTCCTCAGCTATATCTAATCTTCTGATAAGCCTATCCACTGACTTAACTTCAGCTATTATATTCTCCATTTCTAATATTTTCATTTGCTTATTTAAAGCTGTCTGTCAAAATTCCCTATCATTTTCAATTTTTGAAAATATTAATCACAGTTCTTTTTAAATCCATGATTGATAACTCTAATGTGGATTTCTTACGAGTCTGTTTCTAATTGTCTGTTTTTTTCCTCCTGGTTTCAACCATTTTTTGTCTTTCAAAATGCCTGGTTTTTTTTACTGTGTTCCAGACATTATATTTAAAAAGCTATAGATATTCTCCTTTAGAGAACCTTAACATTTACTTGTGGCGCACTTCTGAAATATGATCTAATACCATTAATCAGTTAAGTATTAAGCTGATTTCCCTATGGGCTTTAGTGCTTGTACAGGATATTTTATTCACTCTATTCCTAGGATATTGCCTTTCAGGGGTCTTAACCAAAAGTTGAAATAGTCCAGGGCTCCTCTTCCTTGTTAGTCTCTGAACTCCATTTTTTTCCCTTTCAGCCCAACCCGACTGCTAAAAATTCTGTTCAGTTGCTCAGTCACCATTGTAATTTTCAGAATTGACTTTTGCATTAAGGAAAAAGCAGCATCAAATGTCAAGTTCGATTATCTTGGTTTTCCTTTTCTTCCAGATCTTAGCCCCATAAATTCCTACTGTCTTTTTTTTGTTTGTTTTGCGATGGAGTTTCATTCTGTTGGCCAGAGCAGAGTGCAGTAGTGCGATCTTGGCTCACTGCAACCTCTGCCTCCTGGGTTCAAGAGATTCTCCTGACTCAGCCTCCTGAGTAGCTGGGACTATAGGCACGTGCCACCATGCCTGATTAATTTTTGTATTTTTTTTAGTAGAGTTGGGGTTTCACCATGTTGGCCAGGCTGGTCTCAAACTCCTGACCTCAAGTGATCTCCCTACTTCGGCCTCCCAAAGTGCTAGAATTACAGGTGTGAGCCATCGTGTTCAGCCAAATTCTTACTATCTTTGTAACTCTTTGATGGCTTCAAAGAGATTTTTAAAAAATATTTTCTGAGCTTTCCATGTATTTTTAGCATACAAACATGGTGTTTGGTCTAAGACAACCAAATCAGCCACTTCCAGAAGTAGGAATGCCCAGTTTAACATATATTTAGTTTGAAGTGCCTATGAGACATCCAAGAGGACTTGTTAATTATAAAATGATGTACATAATTCTGGAATTTAAGCTAGACATCTGCAACAGTAGATATAAATTTGGGACTTACTGTAGAAATGACCCTAAATGCTATAAAACTAGATGTATATGTGGAAGAACAGTTGGATGGAAGAAAAACGAAGGCATTCAAGGAAGTAAGGAGATAAAGAAAATGGAGTGGTTACAAGAGAGAAAGTGGGGGAGACACAAACGGAGATTAAAGCAAGAGAACATCTTTCTATAAGATCATAGGAATAATGGAAAGAGAAGAAGAAAAAGCTAGAAAAAATGGGAAGGGTAGAGAGAGAAACTGAAGAGGGCTGGGAAGAAAGATGGCAAGGGCAGGGAAGTTTGGAAGAAGGTAGGATAGGCAGGTAGAACAAAAAAAGTAAGGGAAAGACAGAATAAGTGATATGATTTCAACATTCTGTCCCCTACAAAGCTCATGCTGAAATGTGACCTCCAGTATTGGAGGTAGGCCTAGTGGGAGCCATTTGGGTCACTGGGGCAGATATCTCATGAATGGCTTGGTGCTCTCTATTAGTTCAAGTAAGATTTGGTGGTTTAAAGGACCCTGGCACCTCCTCCCCTCTCTCTTGCTCCCTCTCGTCATGTGATTCTCCTGCTTCCCTTTCACCTGCTGCCACAATTGTAAGTTTCCCGAGGCCATCAACAGAAGCAAACGTTAGCACAATGCTTCATGTATAGCCTGCAGAAGTGTGTGCCCAAATACCTCTTTTCTTTATAAATTACCTAGTCTGAGATGTTCCCTCACAGCAGAACAAACAGACTACTAACACAGAAAGGAAGAAAGGTTGACAGAAAGGACAGACATTTCTGAGATGGACCTTTGTAAAGATGACAGAGACAGACTAACCAGCCTTGGAAGGACAGATTAACCAGTCTCAGAAAGGACAAATGGGTGTTTGGATGTCAATTAGGAAAGAAGGAGGGTGGCAGGATGAAAGAAAGGAAGAGTGGAATGGATGAGAAAGAGCAGGATGGATTCAGACACTTTGATAAGGAGACTTAACAGGAAGTGAGTAGGAGCGCTCTAGAAAAATGAAAATAATGAAAGAGCAAAAAAAATCCAATTAAGATAACCACTAACTATGATGTGGTTTTCAATGATTAAAATAAGAAAGGTAGAGAAACATTTTAAAAATTTCAAAAAAGAGAGTTATGAACCTGTCATAGACTGAAAACAAATTTCAATTACATGCGTTTACACATTTGAAAATAAAAACGTTCCCTAACCATATAGATGTTACATAATTATATGAAAACATTTTTTATGTGGAGAAAAAACAAACAAACAGAAACAACAGAACTATTCTTAACTAATCCTGTGAGTCACATTATCTTATTTAGGTAAGAAGTCACATTTAGGCCCATATTAATTTTTAATATTCTTATAGTCCTACTGCTTTTATGTCCTTTTCATGGTAAAATATTAGTGACCAATAAAATGCAGAAAATCGTATCTGAAGGACTTTCATTCACTCATTCTTTCAATCGACAATTGGGTATTTTCTTGAGTTAAAAAGAAATCAATGAAGCTTTAAAAATAAATAGATAAATAAGAAGATACAGAATTCCCATCCTTGAAGCCTCTCAAATTTAATGAGAATGAGATATGAATATTATCTATTGAACTGCATTATTAAAGTTCACAGCACAGAGAAGTCAATCTGTCAAGGAAGGTCCATAGAGTTTGACGAAGATCATCTTTGATGTGGGCCTTTTAACTATCATAGCATTTCACTTTGTGACAGTAGCACAAAATGATCTTTAATAGACGTATATATACCTTCTAGAGTTGAATTATACTAGCACAAGTCTATATAACTTATGCCACCATGATTTTGAAAACCACATAGAGATAACTGTAATTTAAGGTTCCTACTAATTTTTATCTATTTTTAAAGAACACTATATTGTGACTCCAAAGAGGAGGGAAAATCAGGAGAAGATCTACTTGGGTACTTTAGGAGACTTATATAAAATTAAATAAAATCTGTTAAGCATTTGTAAAAGGCAAATTGTCTTAGAACTATATATAATGATTTTCTGTAATCAGTCTAAAAGAAATTTCCCTTCTCAAAAAAATTATTCAAAATGCTGAAAATTATTCTGATTTTCTGATCTATGATATAAATTGTAAACAACTATCCCAAGTTTGCATGAGGTTTTCTAATGGTTACTTGGTAAGAATGATTTTAAACAGAAAGAGAAGAAAAGAAAATCAAGAAAGTCATAAAAGAACCTAGAATTCTACATCCAGTGTAAATAAGGATGGTATCTTCAGACAAACTTGGGAGAGTTTACCATTAGCAGCCTTTTACTATAGAGAATTCTAAAAAATCTAATGTAACTAGATTTGAGACTCTCCTAAAATGATAGTACCCCCTCACCACAATGGCAGTCCCTTGAATAACACTTCATAATCATTTATTTATTCAACAAATATTTATTGAGAACTTATGTATTAAAGACTGTACTAGATATTAGAAACACACCTGTGACTTTTTAAAAGTCAAACTTCCTACAATTTGAAGCTAATATTCTAGAAAGAGAGGGAGTAAAGACAGAAAAATACAAAAACAATAAAGCAAACTGTTCAAATGGTAATAACTGAATAAAACAAAGTTAAAGGGGAAACTGGGACTTCAGGGAGTAAAGGAATGGAGACTGGTATTTCATATGAAATAAGTCAAGAAAAGACTCACTGACAATAGAACATGTGTGCGGAGACCTAAAGCAAAGTAGGAGAGCAAGCAATGCTGGTAGGGAAACATTTTGTGCAGAGGGAACAGCAGATGTACAACACAGGTGAAGAATATGCATGGCACTTTAAAAAGAATACTCAAAAAACCAGTATGGCTACAGCACAGAGGGTGAAAAGAGTGGCAAGAGATTAGGTTAGAAGGTTATCAAGTTCCAGTTCACATGACATCTCGTAAACTATGGTAAGGGCTTTGCCTTTTACTCTGAGATGTAAGCCACTAGAGGTTGATCCTATTTGTGATTATGAAGGATCACAATGGGCTGAAGAGAAAGAAGGAGAGAACTAGAGAACCTGAAGGGAAATTATTTGGTAGTTAATGTGGAAGCATGAGATGGTCTGAACTTGGATACATTTTGAAGGCAGAGCCTATATAATTTAATCAACATGTTTAAAGTAAAAAATAAAGGCAAGGAATAAGAAATGGTAGATTTGAAAAGAACCAAAGGAAACCTCTACATATGAAAATATAATAATTGAAATCCAAACTTAACAGATACAGTTAAAATAAAATTTATAGAATAGCCGATAAAAGACATTTTAAAAAATGAAGTACAGAGAGCCAAAGAGATGGAAAACAGGAAGAAGATATGAAGAGTGCAGTAAAAATGTCTAACACATGTATAAATTTTTTTTTTTTTTGAGACGGAATTTCACTCTTATTGCCCAGGCTGGAGTGCAATGGTGCAATCTCAGCTCACCACAACCTCTGCCTCCCAGGTTCAAGCGATTCTCCTGCCTCAGCCTACTGAGTAGCTGGGATTACAGGCATGTGCCACCATGCCCAACTAATTTTTTGTATTTTTAGTAGAGACGGGGTTTCTCCATGTTGGTCAGGCTGGTCTTGAACTTCCAAGGTCAGGTGATTCGCCTGCCTCAGCCTCCCAAAGTGCTGGGATTACAGGCACGAGCCACTGTGCTCAGCCACAAATGTACTTCTAAAAAGAGAAAATAAAACAAGGCAAGGCAATATCTGAAAAAGTAACAGCTGAAAAACTTCCAAAGCTGAAAGATAGCAACAAACAGGTTTCAAGGAGCCCTGTAAATCCAAGAGAAAAAAATAAAAAGAAACTCAGACCGAGATTCATCATTGAAAAACTTCAGAACATGTCAGAGAAAGAGAATATTTAAAATTAGACAAAAAGATACAAGATATTACTCCCCAAAAAAGTATGAGAGGGAGTGGCAGCTGACTATAACTACATCCCCAACAGGCTGAGAGAAAAGCATTGTCAACCGAGAATTCTATATCCAGTGTAAACAAGGCCAGTATCTTCAAACAAACCTGAGACAGTTTACCATTACCAGTCTTTTTCTACAGAGAATTCTAAAAGATATATCTGAGATAAAAGAAAAACGTCCCCAAACACCGCATGTTCTCACTCATAGGTGGGAACTGAACAATGAGATCACTTGGATTCGGGAAGGGGAACATCACACACTGGGGCCTATCATGGGGAGAGGGGAGGAGGGAGGGATTGCACTGGGGAGTTATACATGATATAAATGATGAATTGATGGGTGCTGACGAGTTGATGGGTGCAGCACACCAACATGGCATAAGTATACATATGTAACAAACCTGCACGTTATGCACATGTACCCTAGAACTTAAAGTATAATAAAAAAAAAAAAAAAAAATAAAAAAAAAAAAAAAAAAAAGAAAAACGTTCCCAAATGGAATAGCTGAGATGCTAGAAAGAATAAAGAACATTGTAAATGGTAGATATGTGGGTAAATAAATACTGGCCTTATAAAACAAGAATAATATATTTTGGTTTGCAAAAACGAAAACAGAGAAATGACCAGAAATAGAATATACAAATCAGAAGAAAAGTAATTAGAGTTTGTGTTTCAAGGGCCTTGAATTATCCAATAAATAGACAAAATTATTAACTTTAGACATTAACCAATGTGCTTCTGGTAATTTCTAAACACTCTTTTAGTGTTTATTCTAGAATAAACTTAGTGTTTACCCTAGCTAAAATAATGTGTATTTTATTAATAAATTTATTAATAAGTCTGATAAATTGATTAATAAATCTAGTGATTAGAAAGAAATTAATGAAATTTAAAACAATAGAATTTAAAAGAAGATTAAAAAATAGAACAGGAAGGACAAAAAGAAAACACAAAATAACATGACAATAAATCCAAATGCTTTGGTAATTATAACAAATGTAAATAGACTAACGAAAGGCTTCAATTAATTAAAAACTATCAGACTAAATAAACAAATGTTAATATATGCTATTTACAAGGGACGTCTAAAAGACTCCAGAAAGTCTGGAAAAAAAAGGGATACAAAAAAGTTGACCATAATCATAGCAAAGAAAGCTGCCATAGCTATATTAATTATAAACATAATGAATTTTAAAGAAATATACTATAAAGTCATGTTCATAATGACTTTAATCAGGTTAATAATTATCTAAATATATACATTTTTACACATATTTCTCCATACCTCATAATGATAAAAACAAAAGCCTTCACTTCACCAGGACATATATTTAATTTTAGCATCTCAAAATGTAAAGTAAAAATGACAGAGCTTCAAATAAAGACAGATCTATGACTAAACTGGGTGGATTTTAACATTCTTCTGATAATAATTGAGATAAGCAGACCAAAAATGAGTAAAGAAGATTTGGACAACTTATTAACAACCTCGACCTAATGGAAAAACAAAGAATATCCCATCTAATAACAATGAAGAGAGTAGTATACACATGGAACATTTTAAAAAATTCAGTATATATTGGACCACTTAAAAAAAAGTCTATATAAATTTCAAAGAACTGAAATTATTTACAGCATAGTCTCTGATCTTGACATATTTATGCTAAAAATTAATACTGAAAAGATAATTAGAAAACTTTGCATGTTGGGAATATAATAAATATTATAAATAACAAAGGGTATAATTCTAAATAATTCACAGACCAAAGGAAAAAATCATAACGAAATTTAGAAAATATTTTGAAATGGATAATGAAAATACCACATTAAAGAGAATGTGGACTTAAACTACAGTAGCAATTAGAGGGATATTTACACACCTAAATGTTTGTATCAGAAAAAAAGGAAAGGCTAAAAGTAACCTAAGAATTCAGCCTATTAAATTCAGTAGGCTAAAGCTAACACCATTTCAATAAGTTAGTGTAAAAAAAAAGCAGAACAAAGAAATAAAATTAACAGACATTTTGAAATAAAAAACAAACCTACCACAGGGAAGGCAAATAAAGTTGGTTTTCTGAAAAGATAATAACACTAACCAACCTCTGATGAAATGTATCAAGACAAAAGATAGGAGACACAAATAAGCAGTATCAAAAATGAAAAGGTCTGGGTGTAATTGCTCACACCTGTAATCCCAGCACTTTGGGAGACTGAGGCAGGAGAATGGCTTGAGCCTAGGAGACAGAGCAAGACCCTGTCTCAAAAAAAAAAAAGAAAGAAAGTAAAGGGCAAAATAAACATAGGTACTACATATATTATTTAAATCAAAAAGGGAATAAAGCTAAATGGGTTTCAATTTCAAGTAACAGCTTAGGTTATTTAGATCAATCTAACTGGTCTAAACAAACAAAAATACTGGTTAAGATATATAAAATATCTCCCTGAAGAGTTGGCAAGACAACAAGGAATTCCCGAACCAAAAGCTAAGTTAAATATATAATAAGTTTTTGCCTTAAGAACATTTGCTAATAATCCCAGAGAACCTTAATAGTGGTTTTGACAGCCTCATGGTCCAAGAAGGACAGAAGTTAAAGCCTAGAACCAGCTCAAGATAGAGAGTCTAAGATACCCCAAAACATTAAGCCAAGATGCCAAAAGGCTAGACATCCTTAAGGAAGAGGTGAACCAGAAACAAAATCCTCTGCCACACCTTGTGTGAGGTTGCCTTGGCACTCAGCAGAAAAAGATGGAAAATATAAATAAAAAGTAAAGAATTTATAGGCTATAAGCACTGGCCAGCCCTTGGGTAGATTTTCATCAGAGCGGCACAAGAAATCTCAAACAATAAACTTAAAGTGCCCTGGAGTGGTAGTGACTCTAATGCCATCAAGAAGTAAGTTCAAATTCTTTCTAGCGCAAGCTTGTCCAACCTGTGGCCTGTGGGCTACATGGGGCCCAGGTCGGCTTTGAATGTGGCCCAACACAATTTTGTAAACTTTCTCAAAACATTATGAGATTTATGAACGGACCTTTTTTTTTTTTTTTTTTTAAGCTCATCAGCTATCATTAGTGTTAATTTATTTTATGTGTAGCCTATGACAATTCTTCCAATGTAGCCCAGGGAAGCCAAAAGATTGCTCTAGAGAAAGACAACCTTATCAAAGGCCTCAGGAAGTTCCCACAAATAATCTTTCAAAAAATAAGAAAAATCTTCAGAGCAGCTAGAGGATAGGAGTAGATGACAAATTACCTTCAAAGGAGCAAGAGTTTCCAAAGGTAACCAGAAGACAAAAGAATATTTTCAATAAGCTGGTAACAAACCCAGAAACCTAAAATTCTATATTCATGAAGGTATCTTTCAAGAATTAAGACAAACATATAGACATTTTGATAAAAGAGAAAAGAGTTTGTCTCCAAAAGATGTCATAAAAAAAATTCTAAATGATACATTTTAGGCAGAAGTAAAGTGATTACAGATGATTGTCTAGTATGTAAGAAATATGTAAAGCTATTATGTAACAATAAAAAAAAGAAAAAATTAAGAGAAAATAAAGTCACTGCATTAGATGCCTTCCAAGTGCTTACAATACAGAAGGGGAAACAGTTACATAAGCACCATAATATATTGCAGTAAGTATTGTACAATACTTAGCCATACGTTTGTTATCAAGATTGAAAACTCTACACTAACGAAACAATGAAAGTGGTATAAAGAAAGCCCAATAAATGCCAAGTAGAAAGATTTATGGAGTGCCTGTCACTTAAAAGGCATAAATAATAATCAATAAATAATGGGTTGGCAAATCAGGAGGCAATATGGCACAGGAATTTAAAAAGATAAAGCCCTGCCTACCCACTTGTGAGTAAGTAAAATGAGTGAAAACTAAGATCAGGAGTGGGGGAATAGAAGAATGCCTCTTTCTTTCTCTCCAAAGTTTTCCCACAAACCCACATTTCAAAGATGAGAGGACTGGCATATAATTGAGTAAAACTGCAAAAACAAACAAAAGCCTTTAAGAAAAGTTGCAGCTTAGCTGAGTGTGGTGGTATGTGCCTGTACTCCTAGCTACTTGGGAGGCTGAGGCGGGAGGATCACCTGAGTCCAGGAACTGGGGGTCACAGTGGACTATCATCATGCCACTGTACTCCAGCCTGGGTGACAGAGCAAGACCCTGTCTCTATAAGAATGAATAAATAAATGAAAAAATAAGAATAAGTTAATTAAGGTTAAGACTGGTGGCTCACACCTGTAACTGCAACACTTTGGAAGGCTGAATCAAGAGAACTGATTGAGGCCAGGAGTTCAAGACCAGCCTGGGCAACACAGTGAGACACCATCTCTCCAAAAAAAACAAACAAACAAAAAATTAGTTGGGCATGGTGACATGTGCCTGTGGTCCCAGCTATTCAGGAGGCTGAGGCCACTTGAGCCCAGGAGTTTGAGGCTGTAGTAAGCCATGATTACACCACTGCACTCCAGACTGGGCAACACAGCAAGGCCCTGTCTCAAAAATAAACAAGCAAACAAATATAGAAAGTGTCAGGAATGTTCAAACTGAAGTTTAAAAAAAGTTAAAGATGAGAATACAACTCCTTTTAAAATTCATGCTCAAGGCAATAAAATTAACAAAGAGAATACAAGCCTATAACTCAGAATAATATAATATTAATAAATGACAGAGAATGCAGAATGTCCTCTTCCACTAGCACCTGGTAAATACATACACACAGACACAGATGCACACATACACACTCACACGCTTCACTAAGAAACTTTAAATAGGAGTATACAAACCTAAAGAGAGAACGGAAGTCCAAGATAAACCTCTTGGCAAGAATAACAGAACACCACAGACATAATGAACGAGCTCAAGTTGAGAAAATAGTTACAGGACTGGAGATGAGAAAACAAGCTGGATTTTTAAAGGTGGCTATCAGTGGAGAAAGTTCCTTACAAGCCAGTAAGTGTGCTTACTTTCCTCAGGAAAGTAACAGAAATGGTTATTAAACAATGTTTAGAAGTACTTAGAAAACAATGCTTGTTCTAAAGTAAAAAAAACAGAATTACTAATAAGGTCATGTTAAGATAACCTCTTTTCACTTTCTGATTATTAGATCGGCAATAACATATGACAAAAGTATATGGCAAAGTAAATGACGCTTTTTGTGAAGGCAGAAAATTCTGAATTGTTGGTTAAGATTTTTAACTGGATGAATTGTAGCCAATAAAGTATTACTGAATGAATAAATACAAACCTGGAATAAGGATTCTAATATCAATGAGCCTATCATGAAGCTTTCTGTCCCATATATCTCTTGACAGTTTCATATTTTCAATTACACAAAAAAGCTAGAAGGATTTGGAATCTAATCAATCATGTTTTATATCAAGACACTATAAGCACAGATATGGCCTAGAGCAAGTGGTTTAATCTCACTGGACCTATTTCCTCATCTAATAAGTGGATGAAATCGGTGACATTCAAACTTTCTGGCAGTCATTCATATTAATAGTAAGAAAAATGATCCAGTGCAACTAACATGTATGTGTTTGTGTATGTAACTAAAACAAAAGTTTCATAAAATAGTATGCCCTTATAACATAATGTGCCTAATATTTTCTAGTCTATTTCATTATTTTTAATGTAAGTTACAACCCCCCAAATTGATATCATAACCAAAAATGGGACATGAATAGAGGTTTTGTTTATTTTTCTGAAACAGGGTCTTGTTCTGTTGCCTAGGCTGGAGTGCAGTAGCATGATCACAGCTCGCTGCAGCCTCAATCTCCCTGGCTCAAGTAGCCCTTCTGCCTCAGCCTCCTTGAAACTAGTAGGCACCACCACACTTGGCTAATTTTTTTTCCTTTTTTTTTTATTAGAGATTAAGTCTCGGCCGGGTGCGGTGGCTCAAGCCTGTAATCCCAGCACTTTGGGAGGCCGAGACGGGCGG
>NW_016809035.1:512223-513860 GCF_001698545.2 Rhinopithecus bieti
GACCCCCCCCCCCCCCCCCCGCCGGGGGGGAAAAGGGGGCCCCCCCCCCCCAAAAAAAAAAAAAAAAAAAAAAAAAAAAAAGAGATTAAGTCTCGCTATGTTACCCAGGCTGGTCTTGAACTCATGGCCTCAAGCAATTCTCCCACTTCAGCCTCCCAAAGTGTTGAGATTACAGGCATGAGCCAACATGCCTGGTCATGAATAGAGGTTTGAAAAAATAATGGACAAGACTTCTAAAGTCATCTATATACAGCTCTACAATTTAATAAACAGTTCTCTAATTTAGATATGAAACAAAATGCATGATATCAAACCAGTAGATGATGTATATTATATCAACATAAATAGTACCGATGATCTCACAGTGACAAAACTCAGAATTATGCCAAACAGCTGAACACTGGGTTTGAAAACAAAATGAATCTACAGAGGTAAGGCTCTGCAATTAGGTTCAGAAATCCTCTCAACAGAGCTTGGCAGCAGGTCAAATGAAAAGACCTGCAGGCTTTAGTTAACTTCAAGCCTATTATGTGATCTCAACGTAATTCACCAATTTATTGTGTCTATAAATAATACAAGTTTTAATAAATATGTGTGAAATAAATATTTTGGTACTATGCAGATCAAAGGTAATCTGAGATCAAATTTAATCTGGATCAGAGTGATCAATTGGAGTCCCCATCCTTTATATTACATGTAACATAAAAGAACAAAATATTGATATTACATGGATTGATATTAATGTACATTTTACTGAGTATAATTTCCCAGATATAGTATGCTAAGTATTTTCTTTATCTCATTTAATACTCAAACAATTCTATGAGATATGTAGTGCTATAGTGTGAATGTGTCCCCAAAAGCACATGTTAGAAACTTAATCCCCAATGCAATATGTTCAGAAGTGGGACCTTTAAGAGGTGCTGAGGCCAGGAGGGCTCTATTTCATTAATGCCATGATCACAGGAGTGGGGTCTTCATCTAAGGACAAGTTCAGCCTCCTATTGCTCTCTCTCTGTTGCCCTCTCTTTGCTCTTCTGCCATGGGATGATGGGGCAAGAAGGCCCTATCAAATGCCAGCTCCTTCATCTTGGGACTACCCAGCCTCCAAACCCATGAGCAATACACTTTTGTTCATTAAAATTACCCAGTCTGTGGTACTGTGTTATAGCAGCACACAACAGACTAAGATAGTATTATGTCCATTTAAAATAAACAATCTTAGAAAGTTAAATATCCTACCCAGGTCATGCATGTTGTTAGTGGGTAAATGCTGAAACCAGGAACCGAACACAGGTCTTTCTGAAGAGAAACTATGACCTTTTAACTCTTTTTTAAAAAATGTGGGCCGGGTGCAGTGGCTCACGCCTATAATCCCAGCACTTTGGGGGGCTGAGGTGGGCGGATCACAAGGTCAGGAGATCAAGACCATCCTGGCTAACACAGTGAAATTCTGTCTGTACTAAAATACAATAAATTAGCCGGGCGTGGTGGCAAGCGCCTGTAGTCCCAGCTACTCGGGAGGGTGAGGCAGGAGAATCACTTGAAGCTGGGAGGCAGAAGTTGTGAGCTGAGATCGCACCACTGCACTCCAGCCTGGGTGACAGAGTAAGACTCCGTCTCAAAAAAAAAAAAAA
>NW_016809035.1:513896-524910 GCF_001698545.2 Rhinopithecus bieti
GACCCCCCCCCCCCCCCCCCGCCGGGGGGGAAAAGGGGGCCCCCCCCCCCCAAAAAAAAAAAAAAAAAAAAAAAAAAAAAAGAGATTAAGTCTCGCTATGTTACCCAGGCTGGTCTTGAACTCATGGCCTCAAGCAATTCTCCCACTTCAGCCTCCCAAAGTGTTGAGATTACAGGCATGAGCCAACATGCCTGGTCATGAATAGAGGTTTGAAAAAATAATGGACAAGACTTCTAAAGTCATCTATATACAGCTCTACAATTTAATAAACAGTTCTCTAATTTAGATATGAAACAAAATGCATGATATCAAACCAGTAGATGATGTATATTATATCAACATAAATAGTACCGATGATCTCACAGTGACAAAACTCAGAATTATGCCAAACAGCTGAACACTGGGTTTGAAAACAAAATGAATCTACAGAGGTAAGGCTCTGCAATTAGGTTCAGAAATCCTCTCAACAGAGCTTGGCAGCAGGTCAAATGAAAAAGACCTGCAGGCTTTAGTTAACTTCAAGCCTATTATGTGATCTCAACGTAATTCACCAATTTATTGTGTCTATAAATAATACAAGTTTTTAATAAATATGTGTGAAATAAATATTTTGGTACTATGCAGATCAAAGGTAATCTGAGATCAAATTTAATCTGGATCAGAGTGATCAATTGGAGTCCCCATCCTTTATATTACATGTAACATAAAAGAACAAAATATTGATATTACATGGATTGATATTAATGTACATTTTACTGAGTATAATTTCCCAGATATAGTATGCTAAGTATTTTTCTTTATCTCATTTAATACTCAAACAATTCTATGAGATATGTAGTGCTATAGTGTGAATGTGTCCCCCAAAAAGCACATGTTAGAAACTTAATCCCCAATGCAATATGTTCAGAAGTGGGACCTTTAAGAGGTGCTGAGGCCAGGAGGGCTCTATTTCATTAATGCCATGATCACAGGAGTGGGGTCTTCATCTAAGGACAAGTTCAGCCTCCTATTGCTCTCTCTCTGTTGCCCTCTCTTTGCTCTTCTGCCATGGGATGATGGGGCAAGAAGGCCCTATCAAATGCCAGCTCCTTCATCTTGGGACTACCCAGCCTCCAAACCCATGAGCAATACACTTTTGTTCATTAAAAATTACCCAGTCTGTGGTACTGTGTTATAGCAGCACACAACAGACTAAGATAGTATTATGTCCATTTAAAAATAAACAATCTTAGAAAGTTAAATATCCTACCCAGGTCATGCATGTTGTTAGTGGGTAAATGCTGAAACCAGGAACCGAACACAGGTCTTTCTGAAGAGAAACTATGACCTTTTAACTCTTTTTTAAAAAATGTGGGCCGGGTGCAGTGGCTCACGCCTATAATCCCAGCACTTTGGGGGGCTGAGGTGGGCGGATCACAAGGTCAGGAGATCAAGACCATCCTGGCTAACACAGTGAAATTCTGTCTGTACTAAAAATACAATAAATTAGCCGGGCGTGGTGGCAAGCGCCTGTAGTCCCAGCTACTCGGGAGGGTGAGGCAGGAGAATCACTTGAAGCTGGGAGGCAGAAGTTGTGAGCTGAGATCGCACCACTGCACTCCAGCCTGGGTGACAGAGTAAGACTCCGTCTCAAAAAAAAAAAAAAATTATTTTTCTTTACTGAGATTCCCAAAAAGCTGGAAGTCTGTGTTTATTAAACCTCCTATTTCTTATCAAACTTTTATTAAAAAGTTCATTAAAGGATCTATGGCTATAACAACTATTTAACATATATATGGACCACTAAATTCAGGTAAATTAATAGAAAATCTATCAAAATGTTTAATAAAATATAAACATATTTTAATTAATAATAACAATGATTTTCTACCACAATATTTTACCAGTGTCTCTTTACCTTAATTAGTGATGGCTAACTACTTTAAGCACTCAGAAGCTAATTCAGCGAACTCTAAAAAAGCTGACAGCTGAATGCTTCAATTCAAGAAATGGTGATAAACTGATTCCTAATACATTCTTTTTTTTTTTTTTTTTCTTTTTGAGATGGAGTCTCACTGCAATGTTGTCCAGGCTGGAGTGCAGAGTGCAGTGGTGTGATCTCGGCTCACTGCAATCTCTGCCTCCCAGGTTCAAGCAATTCTCCTGCCTCAGCCTCCAGAGTAGCTGGGATTATAGGCATCCACTACAATGCCCGGCTAATTTTTTTTTTCTTTTTAGTAGAGATGGGGTTTCACCATGTTGGCCAGGCTGGTCTTGAACTCCTGACCTCAAGTGATCCACCCACCTCAGCCTCCCAAAGTGCTGGGATCACAAGCGTGAGCCACTGTGCCCGGCCCCTAATACATTCTTTAGTTGCATTTGGACTTGGAAAATATTTCTTCAAATTTTATTTCTATACACAAAAATACACCTTTTTGTTACCATATCCACTAGCATATCATTATATCATTAATTTCTTTCTCTAAACAAGTGATCAAAATTATCCAGTCAGCTGGAAAAGAGTTAAACTTGACCATCACAGTTCAATCTTTAGAAATCCTATCATCTACTCAGGTGGAGTGGAGCACTCCTTGTAGTCCTAGCTAGTTGGGAGGCTGAGGCATGAGAATTCCTTGAACCCTGAAAGTGGAGGATGCAGTCAACCAAGGTTGTGCCACTGCACTCCAGCCTGGACAACAGGGCAAGACCCTGTCCCCTCTCCCCCCCAAAAAAAAGAAAAAGAAAAAAGAAAAGAAAGAAAAAAGAGAAAAGAAATCCTATTACCTTATCCTCAACATTCAACATTAAAATCATATTTTGGCTCTATTCAAGAAACTAAAAGTCACAGAAATAACTTTTATTGACATCGTATTATGAAGAAATGTTTTCATCTCATCCTACATTTCAAAACTTACATGAGCACCTTTTGTTTTATAATATACTTCAGAATCAGAAAGTAAAGTCTTGACTGTAGATATTTTCAGGAAGATGAAACAATTTTCACCTATTATAGTTTTAATTATATTCACAATTTGTACAATTACATTGAACAATTAATCATGATTAGGAAGCAAAATGTTGACTACCAACTATTTTTTCTGAATAAAACAATGCCAGCAATTACATTACAGTACAAGTTATTTTATTCTACTATCACGTAAAACTTAGTCTTTCCTTGGTGCTCAAAGCTAGTACTATATCAGTACTGACATAATACATGTTTTCAAGTCTAAAAAAAGTCACAAAAGAATCATTAAAGTAAAAATTTCTTCTCCTGTTTTTTCTGTGATAAAATAGTAAGTTACCTTGCAGCTCTCCCTCATACGTACACCATAGAAGTACAAATACTTCATTTCTACAACGCACACTGGGAGTTGCATTCAAATAAAAGGAAATACATATTCAAGTCAGTATTTAACAGTACTGACTCTTCCACATTGTATACCATGAATATAGGATTATCCATAACATCATATGATAAAAGAATATTGTCAAATACCTTATTCTGCCTCTTCTTCCAGAACAGTCCAGTCAAGAGCTTCACAAGTGAATTTCAGTCTTTTTGGCAACATCTCCCTACTTCCTAAAACATTCATTAGTGATTAAATTTTTCTCAATTTAAAACTTGACTATCATTTGTTTCTCTGACATTTGCTATTACTAGGATATTGTGTATACACGGTAGTATTTGATTTTACACAAAATTGTATTTATCTTTAAGTTAAAAATATGTGTTTCATGGTGTTCTCTTTATTTCCCAGTTTGTGAACCCAATTTTAGAAACAAAACTGTGCCAGCAGTGAGGAAGATCTTGGATTAGGAAGACTCAAGAGACCAGTTGGGAGTCTTCAATTAATATTCTAAGCGAGAAATGCAGTGTACACAAATGGGATAGATTTAAAGCTATTTTGGAGGTGAAAACCAACAGGATTTTTACATCTAAGAAGAGGAGGAAACTTCAAAAATGGCACTACGGTTCTAGCTTAGGAGCTGAGAGTATAGGGTATTAATTAAGAAATAAATTTGGTTTTAAATATCCTTGGTTGAGTTGTCCATTACCCGACAGACAGATAAAAAGGACTGGAACTCAGGAGAATTAGGGATTTCTAATATACGAGTTATTTTGCTTTTGTTTCCCTGCCTCACCACTTAAAGCTATGTTTGGGGGAAGTTTTTCAATGCTGGCATGGAGATTAAAGAGAAAGAAAATGCAACAGGCTAGAGGGCATATATGTTAGATGGTAATCTAGGCCATGTGGTAAATGCAATATATAACCAGCTGGGTCACAGTTGTTTTTGTTTGTTTGTTTGTTTGTTTTGGCAACTCTCGTTGCCCAGGCTGGAGTGCAGTGGCACGATCTCGGCTCCCTGCAACCTCCACCTCCTGGGTTCAAGTGATTCTCCTGCCTCAGTCTCCTGAGTAGCTGGGATTACAGGCATGTGCCACCACATGCCTGCATAATTTTTGTACTTTTAGTAGAGACAGGGTTTTGCCATGTTGGCTAGGCTGGTCTAGAACCCCTGACGGGTGATCCACCCACCTCAGCCTCCCAAAGTGCTGGGATTACAGGCATGAGCCACCACATCCAGCCAGGTCATAGTTCTTAATCAGGGCTCATTATATTCATAATGGGGTTGGGGGGACAGGAGTTTGCAAAATAAATCTCCTAAGCACCACCCTGGATATTACTTCTTTGATAGATTTGAGGTAGAAACTGAGAGTATATTTATTTTTTTTAAGTTCCCTGAATGGGCTGACTCAGAGGGTTATGAGAGAAGTTTCTGGAATGACAGAAATAATCTATTATGACCGGGATGGAATACTATTTGGCCTTTAAGAAGCAGAAAATTCTGTCATTTGTGATGTGAATGCACGTAGAGACTTTATACTAAGTGAAATAAACTAGGCAAAGAGAGACAATATCCAGAATACATAAAGAACTCTCAAAACTCAGTAATAAGAAAATAATCAACCCAATAAAAAATTAGCAAAAGATTAGAATAACACACTTCACCAAAGATATATAGATGGAAAATAAGTACATTAAAACAGACAACAACAAAATGCAAATTAAAACCACAATGACATGCCACTACATACTTATTAGAATGGGAAACAACAAACCTGACAAAACCAAATGTTGACAAGGATGAGGAGCAGCTGGTCTCATACATCATCAGTGAGAATGCAAATAGTATAGCCACTTTGGAAAACAGTTTGGCAGTTTTCAATAAAGTTAAAATAGAAGACAAAAAATCATAAACAGTGGAAAGGCATAAAAAGATCACAAAGCTAAGAAAAATGAAAATCAAGGGTTTACCATTACGGAATAAATTAGAAATAGAAATGGGTGGAATCTACACAATATTGCCAAATAATAAGAAATGTAGGTGTTTGTAGGAGATCACAATAATCTGAAAGAAAAAGAGTGAAATGACGGGACCTACAAAAAGACAGGAGAGTTAAAACCAATCTAAATTAGTAAACTTCAAACAGTAAACACAACAAATGGAACAGAAAAAGTATTCACAAATATGTTAGAAGAAAAATAATCCCACCAGATTATCATGCTAATGGAGCAACAGACAGACATTCTCCAACTAAAAGAACTTGAGAGAGGGGCAAAAGCTGGGCAATGACATCAAGCCAAACAACAGATAAATGGAGATAAAAGGACTGCTGATAAGTTCTGAATTTATTTAGAAGTAAAAATGGGCTGGGCATGGTGGCTCACACCTATTTTCCCAGCCCTGTGAGAGGCCAAGAGGGGCAGATCACTTGAGATCAGGAGTTCAAGACCAGCCTAACTAAAATGGTGAAATCCCATCTCTACTAAAAATACAAAAATTAGTCAGGCATGGTGGCCACATCTGTAATTTCAGCTGCTGGGGAATGAGGCATGAAAATTGCTTGAACTTGGGAGACAGAGGTGGCAGTGAGCTGAGATCATGCCATTGCACTCCAAGCCTGGGCGACAGAGCGAGACCCTGTCTCAAAAAAAAGAAGTAAAGGCTGGGCGCGGTGGCTCACACCTGTAATCCCAGCACTTTGGGAAGCCAAGGCGGGAGGATCACCTGAGGTCATCAGGAGTTTGAGGCCAGCCTGGCTAAGACAATGAAACCTCGTTTCTACTAAAAACAAAAAAAAATTAACCAGGCATGGTGGCACGTGACTGTAATCCCAGCGACTCGGGATACTGAGGCAGGAGAATCACTTGAACCCGGGAGGTGGAGGTCGCAGGGAGCTGAGATCGTGCCATTGTACTCCAGCCTGGGTGACAAGAGTGAAACTCCGTCTCAAAAAAAAAAAAAAAAGAGTAAAAATAACTAGGAATTTTGGTGTATAGAACAAAACAAAACAGAACTCTTATAAACTTCAACAAAGTAAGAATAATCTAGCACTGGTGGTAGAAAGAAATACAAGTATGTTAAATGATTTCATACTATGAAAGACAATGAAATGGACGTGGTCCAAAATGAGACACTTATTTCCAATACTTCATGTTTTCATAGATGGAAGCAATTTCTACTTCACAATCAAGATGAAAAAGTAAAAGGAACATCCTCAATTTATCTCTGCCTCTGCATTAAAAAACAAGGAAGTTCACATGCTCAACCGAGCCCTATAGGATGTAGTTTCTATTCTCCCATGCGGTAAAATAATAGAGGCATTATCCACTCCTGCTGTGGTTGACCAGCACAGTCTATGACTATGTTGCTAAACAAGTCTGTCTAATTCAAAAATAAAGTATCATAAGGCTCATTCTAACTACACAGTCATACAACCTAGTTCTTATTAGGAATAAAGTGAATATTATTTCTGACAGTACAATCCTTTGTGTATGTCCATCTCTCCTTTGATTAGTCCTAAACTGGAAAGGTGAAGATGTTATTGCCCATCCCCCAACACCAATTTTATAGTTCAGTAAAATCATAATTCTAAAATAATTTTTACAAGTTTATTCTGTTTAGTTATTCTTACATTTTACTTCCTTGTTATATTCAAGTAAATTTAATTCTTTTTATTTTAAAATGGTGTATATAATATGATCCCATCTTCATTTATCTATATCCATTCATCCTTTCATCTTTAAATGTGCATAGAGATACCCGGAATGATTTATATAATGTTTAAGATGGTTACTTCTAGATGGTAGATTAAGTTTTTTTTTTTTTTTTTTTTAAAGATAGGGTCTCACTTTGTCACCCAGGAGGGAGTGCAGTGGCACAATTTCAGCTCACTGCAGCCTTGACTTCCCAGGTGCAAGTGATCCTCCTGCCTCAGCTCCCTAAGTAGCTGAGACTACGTGGGACTACAGGCATGTGCCACCACACCCGGCTAATTTTTGCATTTTTTAAGAGATGGGGTTTTGCCACATTGCCTAGGCTGGTTTCAAACTCCTGAGCTCAAGACATCCACCCGCCTCAGTCTCCCAAATTGCCCAGGATTACGGGCATGTGCCACTGTGCCTAGCCTAGATTAATTTTGTTGTTGTTGTTGTTGTTTGTTTTGTTTTTGCTTTTTTAAAACAGAGTCTTGCTCTGTTGCCCAGGCTGGAGTACAATGGCACTGGAGATCATGGCTCACCACAATCTCAACCTCACACGCTCAAGTGATCCTCCCACCTCAGCTTCCCAGGCACATGTCACCACACCCAGCTAATTTTATTTATTTGTGTATTTGTTTGTTTGTTTGAAGAGACTGAGTCTCACTACATTGCCCAGGCTGGTCTTGAACTCCTGCACTCAAGCAATCCTCCCATCTTGGTCTCTCAAAAGGACTCAATAAAAGAAATAGGAAATAGTCTACAGAAGCATTTGCAAACTATACATAGCCCATAGGACAAATCCGACCTGTGGCCTGTTTTTGTATAGCCCACAAGTTAAGAAACACTTTTAATTTTTAAGGGCTGCATAAAAAAAGAAGAATATGAGACAGAGACCTTTGTGGCTCACAAAGCTGAAAATATTAACTGTCTAACTCTTAAAGAAAAAGTTGCCAGCCCTTAGTCTATAGTATTGACTCTATATAGACAAAAAGTACAATCTACTGTAACTCATAATTCACTGATACACAAGAGAACTTTACATATTAAGGAAATCAAATTTCATCACATAGACTCCCTTTTATCCCTTGGGATGTTGTATTTAGATTTTCTATATGATATGGTGATACTGGCATGCACAACTTCTACGATTATCTAAAGTTCCCAATCTTTTCTTTTTGATTTTAGGATTGCATGTTAGAAAGACCTTCTCATTTCAAAGGCAAAAAACAAAAAACAAACAAACAAAAAAAAACTTCCTTAGTTTTCTTCTACTACTTTTATATTTATAGTTTTGTTTTTCACATTTTAAATCTGAGACATTTGGAAAACAGGCCCTTCCATGACTAGGAGAAAATAACAATCTATACAGAAAGATACCAGACTGCAGATTAATTACGGGAAGAAGGTGTTGGAAAAGCGTAGGGGAGAGGAGAAGGAAGACAACGAGCAGGAGTCTGTGACAAGGCTGAAATCTTGAAACTGACTGAATGCTAATTTATAGGTTTCCTTCCTTCTCTCACTAGGAAGCTTCAAACTGTACTCTTTGTTGAACCCTTGACAGATGTTCTCAACTGAGGATGTTCCGTGGGCCATGAGGCAGTCCATTCCTATTCCATAAGGACAAGAGCTTCAGTAGAGAACAAGATCCAATCATCATTCTCTTTGTATCTGAATTTATCTCTGGATTGTTGTATTTCTCTTTGTTGCTATTATACACATAATTTTTCTTCCTGTTATATTTGCTAACTGGTTGCTTATATGCAGCAAGTGGCCAGCCAACTACGGGTCAAGCCAGCTCACTGCCTTCTTTGTAAATAAAGTGTTATTGGAACACAGACATCCTAATTAGTTTCATGCTGTAATAGGGGAGGCGGGTAGCTGAGAGAGAGATCATATGGCCTGAAAAACCTAAAATATTTATCATTTGGCCCTTTACATTAAAAGTTTGCCAATCTCTGATATATAGGGAAATTGATTACAATTTTTTAAGGTAAAATTATAATACATATAATACAAAATTAATATATATTTTTTGAGACAGTGTCTCACTCTTTTGCCCAGGCTGGAGCGCAGTGGCACGATCTCGGCTAACTGCAACCTCCGCCTCCTTGGTTTAAGCAATTCCTGCCTCAGCCTCCTGAGTAGCTGGGACTACAGGCATGTGCCACCATGACCAGCTAATTTTTGTATTTTTTTGTAGAGACAGTGTTTCACCATGTTGGCCAGGCTGGTCTCAAACTCCTGACCTCAAGTGATCCACCCTTGTCAGCCTCCCAAAGTGCTGAGATTACAGGCATAAGCCACCTCGTCCAGCCCAAAATTAGTAATTTTAAAATGTACAATTCAGTGGCATATAGTACACTGATAATGCTCTGCAACTATCACCTCTATCTAGTTCCAAAACATTTGTAACACAAATGGAAACTCATTACCTTGTACCCATTAAGCAATCACTCTCTATTTTTCTCCCTGCCCCTGGCTACCACTAATTTGCTTTCTGTTTCTATGAATTCACCTGTTCTGGATGTTTCATATAAATGGAATCCTATAATATGTCATCTTTGGTGTCTGGTTTCTTTCACTTAAGAGTATTTTTGACATCCATATTGTAGTATCTCATTTCTTTTTATGGTTCCATCATGTGAACAGACCACATTTTGTTATCCATACATCAGTCAACAGACATTCAGGTTGTTCCCACCTTTTGGTGATTATGAATAGTGCTGCTATGGACATTCATGTACAAGTTTTTGTTAGAATGCCTGCTTTAAATTCTTTTGGAATTCTACGAGTGATATTGCTGGTAATTCTATGTTTAACTTTTTGTGGAACTGCCAAATTTTCTACAGTAGCTGTACTATTTTATACTCTCACCAGCAATGTATGAGGGTTCCAATTTCTCCACATCTTCACCAACACTTACTTTCCCTTTAAAAATTTTTTTAATAATAGTCATCTTTGTGGATATGAAGTGGTAGTGCACTAAACTAGTTCCTTTTGACTTTGTTATGTCTCTCTTCCTGGGATCTCAAAATATAATCAGTGACTCCTCCTTTTCCAAAAACCTACATGTCACTCAACTCTGATGGTTATTCTTCCTTTTAATTATCTTCCTTTCATTCAAACTTTCCTTTCTATTCCCACATTACCCCCAAATTATGCCCCATTACAAAAAATATTAACACTAAGCCAGACAACTAAAAAAGGTATTTTAACCTCAAAATTAGAATCTGACCCCATACCATACATAATACCAATGAAAGGCTTGGCAGCACATTCTCTAAGACATATATACTGTAGCACAGTAATTTAATATTAACTGATTCTATTATAGCCTTTTAACTCCTGCTAGCCTATATCACATAAAACAAGAAAACTAAAAAATATACGTCATTTAGATATTTAATTTGTTGTTGTTGTTGCTATTGAGAAGGAAGAGATAGGATAAGATAAAAATGGCAAAAGTGAGGGGTGGAGCAAGATGGCTGAATAGGAACAGCTCCAGTCTCCAACTCCCGGCGCGGGCGACACAGAAGACCAGTGATTTCTGCATTTTCAACTGAGGTACTGGGGTCATCTCACTGGGGAGTGCCGGACAGTCAAGGTGCTGGTCAGCTGCTGCAGCCCGACCAGCGAGAGCTGAAGCAGGGCGAGGCATTGCCTCACCTGGGAAGCACAAGGGGGAAGGGAATCCCTTTTCCTAGCCAGGCGAACTGAGACACACAACACCTGGAAAATCGGGTAATTCCCACCCCAATACTGCGCCTTAAGCAAACGGGCACACCAGGAGATTATACCCACACCTGGCCGGGAGGGTCCCACGGAAACGGAGCCTCCCTCACTGCTAGCACAGCAGTCTGCAATCTAACCGCAAGGCAGCAGCGAGGCTGGGGGAGGGGCGCCCGCCATTGCTGAGGCTTAAGTAGGTAAACAAAGCCGCTGGGAAGCTCGAACTGGGTGGAGCTCACAGCAGCTCAAGGAAGCCT
>NW_016809035.1:529736-540386 GCF_001698545.2 Rhinopithecus bieti
TCATATAAATGATGAATTGATGGGTGCTGACGAGTTGATGGGTGCAGCACACCAACATGGCACAAGTATACATATGTAACAAACCTGCATGTTATGCACATGTACCCTAGAATTTAAAGTATAATAAAAAAAAAAATGGCATAAGTAACTACAGTCAATAGAGTCCTCTTTTTTAAAAATAGCATATTTTTCTTTATCTCTAGGAAACCCTAATATCCAATTATTAAAATATGCAATCCAAACCAAATAAAAATATTTGAGAATGAATTTTATAATGTCAAATTTTAAAAACCTACCGTTATATCTTTTATTATTATACTTTAAGTTCTAGGGTACATGCGCACAACATGCAGGTTTGTTACATATGTATACATGTGCCATGTTGGTGTGCTGCACCCATTAACTCATCATTTACATTAGGTATATCTCCTAATGCTATCCCTCCCCCAACCCCTCACCCCACGACAGGCCCCAGGGTGTGATGTTCCCCACCCTGTGACCAAGTGTTCTCATTGTTCAATTCCCACCTATGAGTAAGAACATGCGGTTTGGTTTTCTGTCCTTGTGATCGTTTTGGTATTACCATCACAGAAATCATACAGTTCTAGAACTAGAAGGGACCTTGGCAATTATGTAGTTAACATACATTAAAACTACTAAGCCAGGCTCGATGGCTCATGCCTGTAATCCCAGCACTTTGGGAGGCTGAGGTGGGTGGATTACCCGAGTTCAGGAGTTCAAGAACAGCCTGGCCAACGTGATGAAACCCCGTCTCTACTAAAAATACAAAAATTAGCCGGGTGTGATGGCGCAGGCCTATAATCCCAGCTCCTTGGGAGGCTGAGGCAGGAGAATCGCTTGAACCCAGGAGGTGGAGGCTGCAGTGAGCCAAGATCATGCCACTGCACTCTAGCCTGGGCAACAAGTGCAAAACTCCAATCCAAAAAAACCAAAAAACTACTAGTGATCTCCAATTTATCAATTCACACAAATAACCAAATGCCTTCTATACCCTGTGCAAAGTGTACAGAGGCCATACTGACTGATGGACGTGGCTAATTTCAGTTTGACAAAAATAAAATAGGCTACCGCTTTATAATATATCCGATTCCTATTCCAATCAGTTAAAGTTCTAGACATATGAAGAGTCAGTTGTGTTTCTCAAACATGTTTATGCTAGCTGAACTTCTTATGTTAATCACATAATTTAAATTTTATATAAACTGATTGAGAATATAAAAAATAAAGGTGTTTTATAGAAAATGAAACTGAATGCTTCAAAAAGGCTTGATAAAAGGCGAATCACCAAAAAAGTTGGTCTAATTATCTGTAGATAAGACAGCTACACTAGATGGGAAGAAAAAAATGTAATAAACGAATTCTGTATTCCAGTTTGCTTCACCATGGTCTTTAAGGTTTCAATCAACTTTAAAGAATGATAGGCAATATCAGTCTGCAGGTGTAATTTATGCAGGAAAGCCAACTTGAAATTCCATCAGCAAAATCAGCAGAACAATACTCATTTATATATTCAATACACAAGGACATATTGACACCTACCTTGTGCCAGGTATTTAGCCACCAGACCTAACTATGGTTTTAAAAATATTACTCTGAATTCCACATGGAGCAGATGGGAAAGACAGGCACAAAAATGGAAGTGGAGAACTTAGGAGGCTTTTACAGTAATCCTGTAAAAAATGCTGGTGGCCTGGACATTATGATAGCAGTGGGAGGGTGTTATTTGAATGGATATGAGATTTAATTTGAAGGAAAAAGCTCTAACAATTGCTGAAGGACTAGATACGAAGTTTGAGTACAAAAAGAAGGGGTAGCTCCTGGGTTTTTGCAGAACTAGGTGAATGTTGACATTTAATGTGATATAGAGAAATCATAGGAGGTGGAGGAGATGGGAACAAAATCAGCTTAAGATGCTTATTTTGAATCCAAGTAAAAATACTAAATAGGCAAGTCCGGCATTCAAGATAGAGGCCAGGGCAGGTAATACACAACAGGAAATTATCTGATATTCAAGTATGCAACTAGATGAGCTCACCTAAAGAATAAAAATGGATAAAGAAGTGAGCAAAAGAACTCAGACCTGGAATCAAGCCCTACATCAAAAATTATCAAATTAATGCACACTTTTCTATGTTTCTTCTTTTTTTTTTTTTATGATATCCTTTTTCAAGTAACTGCAGGTTCCAATGGTGTCAGATAAGAGAGGATTTTTTAGAAACTTCCTTTTCAGGCTGGATGCGGTGGTGCATGCCTGTAATCCCAGCACTTTGGGAGGCTGAGGCAGGCAGATAGCTTGAGGTCAGGAGTTCAAGATCAGCCTGGCCAATATGGTGAAACTCCATCTCTACTAAAAATACAAAAATTAGCCGGGAGTGGTGGCACACACCTGTAATCCCACTAGCTACTCGGGAGGCTGAGACATGAGAATCGCCTTGAACCCAGGAGGCAGAGGTTGCAGTGAGCTCAATTCACGGCACTGCACTCCAGCCTGTGTGATGAAGACCCTGTCTCAAAAAAAAAAAAAAAAAAAAAAAACCTCTCTTTTCATATAAGTACACTGATTCGTGCATCTTCAAGAAGCTGATCTAGTTGGGATATGTGTCCCTGCCCAAATGTCGCATTGAAATGTAATCCCAAATGTTGGAGGTGGGGCCTACTGGGGGTGACTGGATCAAAAGCGCAGATTTCTCTTGAATTATTTAGCATCATCCCTCTTGGCACCATCTTTACAATAGCGAGGTCTCATGAAATCTGGTCATTTAAAAGTATGTAGCACCTCTCTCCCTCACTCTCTTGCTCCCACCTTTGCTATGTGACATGCCTGCTCCCCCTTTGTCTTCCACCATGATTGTAACCTTCCTGAGTCCTCCCCAAAAGCAGATGCTGCTATGCTTCCTGAGCAGCCTGCAGAACCATGAGCCAATTAGACCTCTCTTCTTTACACACAACTCAGTCTCAGGTATTTCTTATAGCAATGCAAGAATGGCCTACTACAGAAGCATTCTAGAATAATTCCTCTCTCAGTCTCATATCTCACACCCCGCGCTCCCCAACACATACACACAAACACACACACGCCTCTAGAGCACACACTCATCATCTTTATCCCTTTTCCCACCCCTTTAAAGTTGTCTCTCCTTTGTGCTTTCACAATTGTCTTTGCAGATTTCCACAGAGGTCTTTTTCAACATTGTATGTTCTAATTGTCCTTTAGCGGTATGAAAGTTTCCTTATGGGCAAGAACCATAACCTTCATCTTTGTATCGCCAATGACTCACACAGTACCTGGTTGATAACAGGCTCTCACTGAAAGTTTTCCTGAATGAATAAATGAAGGGAGAGAGATTTACCCAAGGTCAGTCCCACGGCCAATTAATAGGAAAGTAGGAATTATAAAGTAGGTCTTAGTACAGTCAGATGTCCTAAACTCACTTCAGTCTGTCATTCAAAGAATTACATATTCAGGCCTCACCTTATCTATATATTTTATTTCTTATTTATCATCCTGTGAATCCACTATACTGTCTTGACTAAAAGTCTAGTTACCTAACCAAAATTCACTTTTCCTCAGCCTGTCCAGAACCTATGCCTTGAGCTAATCTCTTACCTCTCTCATAAAAAACCTCCCTCGCATTCCAACCTTAATCATTTCCCCCACTCCCCTCCCCTCACCTGCTACACACACCTTTGTTAACATCCTATTCAATTTGATTTCTATCCTTATACCTACATTGACGTGTTATCTCAAGGTTCACCAAAAGTCTTTGTAACAGATAAAGTATAATTTTCAAAATAGTAAAATCATGACTCTCATACACAAATGAAGATCTGGTAAAAATTTTAATTCATTGATTAAGGAAGAAAGAAGTAAGGTGTTAAAACTGATTAAAATGATAATCTGATTTACTATTTCTCGACTTACAAAATTCATTTTCATGGCACAAACATAATTTGCATTGGTATGGGCAGAAAACATTTGTACTGCTTTCAGCTTTCTACAACTTAATTTTTACCCCTTTTTACGGAGTTGTAAAACAGCCTTGTCAATCAAATATCCCTTAATCAGAATCATATAACTCCTAGAGAGTCCTCTAAACAATACCTAGCATTCCAGACATGCAATAATTTCCTTTTCCCACTTCTAAGTCTTTGATAATTTTTCCTACATAATTGTCAAAACTCATCCTAACCTGCCTCCTGTAGTGCAATGTAAAATCACTCTTGCCACATTCAGTTTCCATAATATGGCACTCTCCTAGATCCTCTTTTACCTCTCTGATTCTCTTTTGCCTCCTTCACCAGCTCCTATTCATCTTAAATATAGTATTCACTGAGTTTTTTCACTGGGCTTTTGACTAACATAACTTTTTATGGCTGCATCCAATCTCATCCAGGCATGCTTCATCTATTACTTATGCAGGAATTATTCCCATATACACAGATCCAATGTCTCTAATTCCCAGAGTTGAATTTCTATTTTCTTCATTTCTCATGTTGGTATCTTAGCAGTGCTTCAAATTGGTCAACAACCTAAACTCACTCTATTCCTCATCTAAATATGGTCTATTTCTGTGTTTCCTAACTTAATGTCTAATTGTCACAGACGCACAAAGTATGAGGATCTTACACTCTACTTTCTCTCTTACCCTCCTTCTCTATGAAACTGTGTTTTCCAGTCACCTAAGCTTTTCACTGTACCTCTACAGCCTTCCTCTTATATCTTCCCCTTCCTCATAGCCTTTCCCCTTGTTCAAGCCTGTATTATCTTTCACTTGAACTCTTGATAAAGTCTCCAAACTGTTATCTTGACTCTCTCTTCTGACATTCACTCAGCTACTAAATTTGTATTTCCCCAAACAAGGGCAGTTTTTCTGAACTATACCCACTTATCCGAGTTCTTATATAATAGGCAACAATGTTGTTTTAGGGTATCCACCTACTTCCTACTCATTCTACTTAGTTACTTCAGTCCAGGCAAGTTGATTCCACCAGCAAAGCACACTTCAGCTAAGACAATCATAAACTCATGAAGACTAGTTCAGAAACTGGCCCAAAAGAGCTAATGAAGTGCCATAAGACTTTTGCTGAGACTTCTGGGCCAACGGTGTATGCTTTTTGCTGAGGTAAATGCCATTGTTATTGCTATATTTTGCCACCAGAGGACAGCCTGTTTGAGAAGTCAAGGCAGTTCAGAGATGCAAAGAGAAATGTGATCCTAGTAACATCTTCTGAGCCCTAGCATCAAGAGACGTCCAAAGCCAGTTTCCCTTAGGTTATTCAATTACATCTACCAATAAACTTTCTTTTTGCTTAAGCCTGTTTGACTCAGGCAACGAACTAGCAAACAAAAAAAGTACTAAATAACACCTCCTATCCTTTCATTCACCATGTGACTCAGTTACATCAGCCTCCTCACCACTATCAGAATACTGTGCCTTTCCTTAAGCTATTCCTTCAGTCTGGAATTCACTTCTCTCTGCTTGGAATTCCCTTCCCTCCATGCCTTGCTTAAGATCCACTTTATACTTCAAGTTTCAGTTTAAATAAATGCCTCAGGGAAATAATCATCAGAGACTAGAAAAAAGCAGAGGGCCAGATTATACAAGGATTTGAAACCATGCTATGGCTTTTTGAACTTTAACCTAAGGGTAAAGAAATGTCATTAAAAGGTTTTAAAGCATAAATGACATGACCAAATTTGCAATTTTAAAAAGATCACTCTACTTGCTGTGTAGAGAATGAATTAGAGAAGGGAAGGGGGGACAATGATTTGTAAGCTACTAAACCAATCTAGGCAAAGAGAATGGTGATATGGGCTAAAGAGCCAAGGGAGAGGGAAGAATGTATATTTGTAACTATTTTATTTCTGAATAAATCTTCCTCTGTACTGTAAACTCCCTGAGGGTAGAGAAATTATCTGCTGACTACCATGCTATCCACAGAAATTAGCAAGTAATTGCCACACAGTAAGGACTCAAATGGGTAAATGGAAGTATCATTTGTGAAGACAGAAAACACAGGAAAACTCAGTTTGGGGTTTGTTTGTTTTTGAGCAATAGAGAAGGATGAAGATGAACTCTGTTTTGGATAAGCTGAGTTTGAGGTAATACAATACATTCAAGCAGGCAAATGGGTATATATAATACATACAAACACACATACGTCTGGGGATCAGGAAAGAGATTTGCACTGAAGACACTAACCTGAAAATTCTGGGCACAGACGAGTAAATGGTAACTGACTTTATAAGAAGAGATAAGATTGCTTAGAAATATGTGAAATGAAAAGAGGGTGGAGATCACAGACCTCACAGGCATTTAAAAGTTGAACAGAAAAGGAGAAGCTAAGGAAGAACACTAATAGCGCTGGCAGGAAAGCATAGGAGAGTCCTCTAATAAAGCCAAGAGAAGAGGAAGTCCTCTAATAAAACCAAGGGAAGAAGTGGTCAAATGTGTCAAACATTGTTAAAATAAAATAAGAAAGAAAAAGGGAATGGGCAGATTAAAAGTATCCTTTGGATAAAAATAGCTTTGGTAGAGTGGGTGGGAGTGGAGCTGGACACACCTTAGTTTGGAGTGGGTTCAAGGGTAAGGGGAATATAAATAAATGAAGTCAGCCTGTATTAGACATCTTGCTCAAGAAATTGGCTACAAAGAAACTAAGATTCATAGTTGCAGGAGTGGAACACAGTCAAGGCTAAGTTCTGTTCCTTTGTTGTTACAGGTTGTGTATGTTTTACAGAATTTGATCTTAAGCATGTTTAAATGTTGATTGGAGGCAACCTAAAAAGAAGAAAAAGTAGAAGAAAAGGTAAGAATTAATATAAAAAATGAGCAGTCTTTGAAATGGAGCACAGAAGAAGGAACTCGTTTTGAAGAGGCAGCAGTATCTCTTCCACTGAAGTTGTATACTAGAAGGAAGAACTAGTAAGGATGTAGGCACATTTATAGATTTGGTTACTGAAAATTAAGAGAGCTTACATGTGATAGCTTCAAATGTGTAATAAACATGTTGAAGTTTAAATACTAAAACAAATCTGTTCATTGAGAATTTTTTCTAAGTTATAAGTTTAAGATAGACATTAACATATAAATTACATAAAGTAGTTGTCCCATCCCTAAACCTTAGATTTATAAGAAAAATTAAAACAATATTTAATGCCTACTATGTATAAGACACTATGCTGTGGAGAACACAAAAAGGCTCTTTCCCCAGATATATGAATAGCTTGTGTCCTCTTCTTTTAGGTCCCTGTTCTCACATTCTACTTTATTTCTCTCCATTGAATTTACTACCAGCTGATATATTATTTTTTTCTTATTGTCTGTTTTCCCCCCTACTGGAATAGGGCAGCAACTTTTTCTGTTTTGTTCACTGCTGTATACCCAGCACCAATAATACTGCCTATAATGGATAGGGATACAAAATAAAATTTTGATTTAAGAGGCAACTTCTCTTCAGGAAGGTACTATCTGTTAAGTGGGAGAGAGATTATATACAGAATACATCCCTGCTATGGTCTGAATGTCTGTCTGTGTTCCCCCAAAATTCATGTTAAAACTGAATCCCTAATGCTATAGTATTAAGAACTGGGGCATTTAGAAGGTAATTTGGTCATGTGCATTGTACTGTCATGAGAGGGATTCGTGCCTGATATAGTTTAGATATTTGTCCCCTTCAAATCCCATGTTAAAACTTGATCTCTAATATTGGAGATGGAGCCTAGCAAGAGGTATTTGAGTCATGGGGACAGACTAAGACAAAAAACTCGTACCAGGAGTGGGATGTTAAAACTAAAACTTTAAAACTAAAGCTGCTTGGGTGTTGCAATCCTAGTCTCTGATAAAACAGACTTTAAACCAAAAAAGATCAAAAAAGACAAACAAGGGCATTACATAATGGTAAAGGGATCAATGTAACAAGAAGAGCAAATTATCTTAACTGTATATATGCACCCCAAACAGGAGCACCCAGATTCATAAAGCAAGTTCTCGGAGACCTACACAAAGAGACTTAGACTTCCACACAATAATAGTGGAAAACTTTAACACCCCACTGTCAATATTAGATCAACAAGACAGAAAATTAACAAGGATATTCAGGACTTGAACTCAGCTCTGGACCAAGCAGACCTAACAGACAACTATAGAACTCTCTACCCCAAAGCAACAGAATATATACATTCTTCTCACACCACATAGCACTTATTCTAAAATTGACCAATAATGGGAAGTAAAACACTCCTCAGCAAATGCAAAGAACGTAAATCATAACGAACAGTCTCTTAGACCACAGTGCAATCAAATTAGAACTCAGGATTAAGAAACTCACTCAAAACCACACAACTACACGGAAACTGAACAACCTGTTCCTGAGTGACAACTGGGTAAATAAAGAAATTAAGGCAGAAGTAAGTTCTTTGACACCAATGAGAACAAACAGATAACATACCAGAATCTCTGGGACACAGGTAAAGCAATGTTAAGAGAGAAAGTTATAGCACTAAATGTCCGTTATTAGCAAGCGGGAAAGATCTAAAATCAACACCCTAACATCACAATTAAAAGAACTAGAGAAGCAAGAGCAAACAAATTCAAAAGCTAGCCGAAGACAAGAAATAACTAAGATCAGTGCAAAACTGAAGGAGACAGAGACACGAAAAACCCTTCAAACAATTAACGAATGCAGGAGCTGGTTTTTTGAAAAGATTAACAAAACTGATAGACCGCTAGGCAGACTAATAAAGAATAAAAGAGAGAAGAATCAGATAGATGCAACAAAAAATGATAAAGGGATATCACCACTAATCCTACAGAAGTACAAACTACCATCAGAGAATACTATAAACACCTCTACGCAAATAAACTAAAAACTGTAGAAGAAATGGATAAATTCCTGGACACAAACACTCTCCCAAGACTAAACCAGGAAGAAGTCACATCCCTGAATAGACCAATAACAAGTTCTGAAATTGAGGCAGTAATTAATAGCCTACCAACCAAAAAAAGCCCAGGACCAGATGGACTCACAGTCATATTTTACCAGAAGTACAAAGAGGAACTGGTACCATTCCTTCTGAAACTATTCCAAACAATAGAAAAAGAGGGAATCCTCCCTAACTCATTTTATGAGGCCAGTATCATTCTGATACCAAAACCTGACAGAGACACAACAAAAAAATCTAATTTCAGGTCAATATCCCTGATGAACATCGATGTGAAAACACTCAATAAAATACTGGCAAACTGAATACAGCAGCATGTCAAAAAGCTTATCCACATGATCAAGGCGACTTCATCCCTGGGATGTAAGGCTGGTTCAACATATGCAAATCAACAAACGTAATCCATCATATGAACAGAACCAATGACAAAAATCACATGATTAGCACAATAGATACAGAAAAGGCCTTGGACAAAATTCAACACCCCTTCATACTAAAAAATCTCAATAAACTAGGTATTGATGGAATGTATCTCAGAATAATAAGAGCTATTTATGACAAACCCATGGCCAATATCATACTGAATGGGCAAAAGCTGGAAGCATTCCCACTGAAAACCGGCACAAGACAAGGATGCCCTCTCTCACCACTCCTATTCAACATAGTATTGGAAGTTATGGCCAGGGCAATCAGGCAAAAGAAAGAAATAAAGGATATTCAAATAGGAAGAGAGGAAGTCAAATTGTCTCTGTTTGCAGATGACATGATTGTATATTTAGAAAACCCCATTGTCTCAGCCCCAAAACTCCTTAAGCTGATAAGTAACTTCAGCAAAGTCTCAGGATACAAAATCAATGTGCAAAAATCACAAGCATTCCTACACACCAATAATAGAGAGTCAAATCACGAGTGAACTCCCATTCACAACTACTACAAAGAAAATAAAATAACTAGGAATACAACTTACAAGGGACATGAAGGACCTCTTCAAGGAGAACTACAAACCACTGCTCAAAGAAATAAGAGACAACACAAACAAATGGAAAAACATTCCATGATCATGGATAGGAATAATCAGTATCGTGAAAATGGCCATACTGCCCAAAGTAATTAACAGATTCAATGCTATTCCCATCAAGCTACCACTGACTTTCTTCACAGAACTAGAAACAACCACTTTAAATTTCATATGGAACCAAAAAAGAGCCCGTATAGCCAAGACAATCCTAAGCAAAAAGAACAAAGCTGGAGGCATCACACTACCTGACTTAAAACTATACTAAAAGGCTACAGTAACCAAAATAGCATGGTACTGGTACCAAAACAGATATATAGACCAGTGGAACAGAACAGAGTCCTCAGAAATAACACCACACACCTACAACCATCTGATCTTGACAAAAACAAGCAATGGGGAAAGGATTCCCTATTTAACAAATGGGGCTGGGAAAACTGGCTAGCCATATACAGAAAACTGAAACTGGACCTCTTCCTTACACCTTCTACAAAAATTCACTCAAGACAGATTTATTTTTTTATTTTTTTTATTATACTTTAAGTTCTAGGGTACATGTGCATAACGTGCAGGTTTGTTACATATGTATACTTATGCCATGTTGGTGTGCTGCACCCATCAACTCGTCAGCACCCATCAATTCATCATTTATATCATGTATAACTCCCCA
>NW_016809035.1:543124-557121 GCF_001698545.2 Rhinopithecus bieti
TTGTGTGTCTCAGTTCCCCTGGCTAGGAAAACGGATTCCCTTCCCCCTTGGCTTCCAGGTGAGGCGATGCCTCGCCCTGCTTCAGCTCTCGCTGGTCAGGCTGCAGCAGCTGACCAGCACCGATTGTCCGGCACTCCCTAGTGAGATGACCCCAGTACCTCAGTTGAAAATGCAGAAATCACCGGTCTTCTGTGTCGCTCGCGCTGGGAGTTGGAGACTGGAGCTGTTCCTATTCGGCCATCTTGCTCCACCCCTCAAGACAGATTAAATACTTAAATGTAAAACCTAAAACCATAAAACCCCTAGAAGAAAACCTAGGCAATATCATTCAGGACATAGGCAGGGGCAAAGACTTCTTGACTAAAACACCAAAAGCAATGGCAACAAAAGCCAAAATTAACAAATGGGATCTAATTAAAGAGTTTCTGCAGAGTGAACAGATAACCTACAGAATGGGAGAAAATTTTTGCAATCTACCCATCTGACAAAAGGCTAATATCCAGAATCTACAAGGAACTTAAACAAATTTACAGGAAAAAAATAACCCCATCAAAAAGTGGGCAAAGGATATGAACAGACACTTCTCAAAAGACGTTTATGTGGTCAACAAACATACGAAAAAAAGCTCATTGTCACTGGTCATTAGAGAAATGCAAATCAAAACCACAATGACATACCAGTTAGAACAGCGATTATTAAAAAGTCAGGAAACAACAGATGCTGGAGGGGATGTGAAGAAATAGGAACGCTTTTACACTGTTGGTGGGAGTGTAAATTACGTCAATCATTGTGGAAGACAGTGCGGCGATTCCTCAAGGATCTAGAAACAGAAGTATCATTTGACCCAGTAATCCCATTACTGGTTATATACCCAAAGGATTATAAATCATTCTACTACAGTGACACATGCACACGTATGTTTATTGTGGCACTGTTCACAATAGCAAAGAGTTGGAACCAACCCAAATGCCCATTAATGATAGACTGGATAAAGAAAATGTGGCACATATACACCATGGAATACTATGCAGCCATAAAAAAGAATGAATTCATGTCCTTTGCAGGGATATGGATGAAGCTGGAAACCATCATTCTCAGCAAACTAACATAGGAACAGAAAACCAAACACCACATGTTCTCCATAAGTAGGAGTTGAACAATGAGAACACATGGACACAGGGAGGGGAACATCACACACCAGGGCCTGTCAGGGGTTGGGGGACAAGGGGAGGGAGAGCATTAGGACAAATAACTAATGCATGTGGGGCTTAAAACCCAGATGACAGACTGATGGGTGCAGCAATCCACCATGGCACATGTATACCTATGTAACAAACCTGCACATTCTGTACATGTATCCCAGAACTTGAAGTACTAAAAAACAAACAAACAAAACAAAAAAAAACAAAAAAAAAACTAAAGCTGCTTAAAAGAGCTTAGAGAGCTCAAAACAAAACCAAAAAAGCTCATACACAAGAAAAACTTTAAAACTTCTTAGAGACTGGTTAAGTGGTTGTGACAAAAATGCTGATTAAAATATAGAAAGTAAAGGCCATGTTCATGAAGTCTCAAATAAAATTTTTAAAAACTAAACAAAAAATTGGCCACATTATATGTTATGCTTGTAACAAAAAACTTGGCTACACTGTATCCATGCCTAGGACTCTGTAAAAGGCTGAACTTAAGAGTAATGACTTAAGCTACCTGGCAAAAAAAAGTTTCTAAACAACAAAGCGTTCAAAAGGTGACATGGCTGCTTCTAACAGCCTACTATCAGATATGGGAGTTCAAAACAAGACAAAGTTAAAGCTAATCATCAAGAGAAAACAGAGCATACAAATTTGAAAAATTTACAACCTGACTATGTGGTAGAGGGAAGTTTTCAGGAGAGAGATTCAAACTAACCAGCCAGTTGTTAACAGTTAACAACTAACAACTAAAGAGAGCCAGTTGTTAACAGTCAAGACAATGGGGAAAAGCCCCCAAGACATTCCAGAAATCAAGGCTACCCCTTCCACCACAGGCTCAGAGATCTCCTCAGGCAAAATGGTTTGGGAGGCCAGGCCCAGGGTGTTGCTGCCTTGTGCTGTCTTGAGATGCTACTCCCCCACGTTCTGGCTGCAGCCAGGGCTCAAAAGGCCCCAGGTACTGGTTGGACTGCTACTCCAGTGGGTGCCAGCCATAGGCCTTGATGGTTTCCAAGTGGTGTTAAGTCTGCAGGTATACAGAATACAAGATCCATGGAAGCTTGGCAGCTTCCGCCTAGATTTCACAAGATATGTCAAGAAGTCTGGGTGCCCAGGCAGAAGCCTGCCATGGCAGAGCTCCTACAGAGAGATTCTACTAGGCTAGTGCCAAGGGGAAATGTGGGGTTAGAGTCCCCAGAGAGAACTCACTGGGGCACTGCCCAGCAGAGCAGTGGGAAGAGGGGCACTGCCCTCCAGGCCCCACAGTGGTGGCAGTCTAAAGCCAAGAGAAAAAGAGAAAGGTGTGGTCAAATGTGTTAAATACTGTTATGAAAAAGAGAGAGAAAGAGACTAAGAGAGAAAGAGGAAGGAAGGAAGGCAAGGAAGGGAAGGAAGGGAGGGAAGGAAGGAAAGGAAGGAAGGAAGGGGAAAGATCAAAAGTATCCTTTGGATGTAAACAGCATACACCCTCAGCCTGGAAAAGTTGACAGACATTAGACTCCAATCCATGAGAACAGCCATGTGGGCTATGCCCAACCAAGCTATAGAGATGCAGCTGCCCAGGGTTTTGAGAGCCCACCTCTTGGACCAGTGTGCTCAGGATGTGGGAGGGAGTGGAAAGCGAGGAAGTGGAAAGATTAAAATAATCCTTTGGATGAAAAAAGCATACACCCTCAGCCTGGAAAAGTGACAGACATTAGACTCCAATCCGTGAAAGAAGCCATATGGTCTGCCCAACCAAGCCATAGAGATGGGGCTGCCCAAGGCTTCAAGAGCCCACCTCTTGGACCAGTGTGCTCAGTTATGGGACATGAGTCAAGACAGATTATTTTACAGCTTTAATATCTGCCCTACTAGGTTTCAGACATGGGTGGGTCCCTTTTTGTTGGTCAAGTTTTCCCTTTTAAAATGAAAATGTTTACCCAATGTCTGTTCCACCATTGTATCTTAAAAGTAAATAACTTGTTTTTGATCTTACAGGCTCATAGCTATAACGAACTTCCCTTGAGTCTTGGATAAGACTTAAGTTGATGCTAAAACTAGTTAAGACTTCTGGGGACTTTGAAAGAGATGATTATATTTAACAACAGAAAAAAGACAAGAGGGTGGGCGCAGTGGCTTACACCTATAATCCCAGCACTTTCGGAGGCTGAGGCAGAAGAATTGCTTTAGCTCAGGAGTATGAGACAGCTTAGGCAACCTAGTGAGATCTCACCTCTATGAGTAATAAAAAAATTACCTGGCCATGGTAATGCATGCCTGTGGTTCCAGCTAATTGGGAGGCTAAAGTGGGAGAACTGCTTGAGCCCAGGCGGTTAAGGCTACAGTGAGCCATGATCCCGCCTCTGCACTCCAGCCTGGGCAACAGAGTGACACCCCATCTCAAAAATAATAATAATAATAATAATAATACAAGAGATTTGGGGAGCTAGAAGTGAAGTGATATAGATATTTGCCCTCTTCAAATCTCATGTTAAAATGTTATCCCCAATGCTGGAGTTGAGAGGTGTCTGGAACATGAGATAAGATCCCTCATGAATGGCTCGGTGCTATCATGTAATGAGTGATTTCTCACTCTATTAACAGAACAACTAATTGTTTAAAAGAGCCTGGTACCCCTCCCTTCTCTCTCTCGCCATGTGATATGCCAGCTGCACTTCCCCTTCCATCATGTAAAAGCTTTCTGAGGTCCTCACCAGAATCAGAGGCTGATGCCATGCTTCTGTAAAGCCTGCAAAACTATGAACCAAGTAAACCTCTCTTCTTTATAAATTACCCACGCTCAGGTATCCCTTTATAATAATACAAACAGACTAAGGGAGTGCTCTTATTAAAAGGGCTACAGGAACTTGTTCACCCCTTCCGCCATGTGAGAACACAGAGACAGCATCATCTATTCAGCAGAGACACTGAATCTGCTGGTGCCTTGATTCTGGACATCTTCAAAAACTGTGAGAAATAAACTCCTGTTGTTTATAAACTGTTGTTTATAAACTCCTGTTGTTTATAAACTAGTTTAGTTTATAAACTAAAGGTGTTTTGTTACAGCAGCTCAAACAAACTATTAATAAAACAATACTAACATTCACAAATGAGGGCAGCAAATGCTAAGAGTAATCTGAGAAGCAACAACAAAAAGTGGTGTAAGAGTTCAGAATACTGCTAATCATCCCAGACAAGTACAGAGTTGTACAATCATCCATCACCTTCTAGAACAGTTTCATCATCTCAAAAAGAAACCTTGTGCCCCTTAGCTATCACCTACCAACTTCCCAGCTTCCCCAGTCCTAAGGAGCCACTAATCTGCTTCCTGTCTGTATACATTTGCCCACTGTGGACATTCCATAAAAACAGAATCATATAATACATGGAATTTTGTGACTGGCTTCTTTCATTTAGTTTGTTTTTCAAGGTTCATTCACACATGTTGTAGCATGTATCAGTATTTCATTCCTTTTTATGGCCAAATAATATTCCATTATATGGATATACCATATTTTGTTTATCCATTCACCAATTGATGGCCATTTGGATTGTTTCCACTTTTTGGCTGTTATGAATAATACTTCTGTGAACGTTAGTATATAAGTTTTTGTATAGGATAATTTTCTAAGAGATGTGAATTTTCATAAAGCTTGTAAATTTATCCAAATCAAAAAATTTTATTCTGAGACAATGTCCTTCAAATTTTTTGTTGTTGTTTCTTTGTTTGTTTTTTAAGAGATAGGGTCTGTCTTCACCCAGGCTGGAGTGCAGTAGCCCATTCATAGCTCACTGTAGCTTCCAATGCCTGGGCTCAAGTGATTCTCCTGCCTCAGCCTCCTGAGTAGCTGGGAGTGCAGGCATGAGACACTGAGCTCAGCCAAACTTTTTTTTTAAGTATTAAAACATCCTTTTTAAACGAAAGGATGGCAATATAAAAAAGTAGTTTTGTTTAATGTGCTTATTAAGTAAAATAACTATTTAAAATTTTGCTTTTCTGTTAAATCCAAAAGTCTAAAAAGTGTTGATCGAAGAAAATACAAGATAGCTTCTAAAGTAAACTAAGAAGGTTTTCCCCCCCAGAGTTGAAATCACATATTGTAAACAGTAGAAAATGAAATACATAAGACAAAAGGTAGATCTTGCCAGGCTAAGGAATTTGGGCATTATCCCATAGTCAATAAGTAAATTAATAAAGCTGTTTAAATATAAAATTATTGACTCTAAGATATCACTATATTCAGCAAACAGTAATTTGAGCTACTACTATATAAAAAGCACTGAATTTGGTACTATGAGTGATTCCAAAAAGACTTTTGCCTCTGACACTACCAAAACCACTCCAGATAAAATTCCAGATGACTTCAAATTGCTAAATCCAATTTTTATTTTTCAGTTCTCATCTTACTTGACCTATCAGTAGCACCTGACATAAGTAAAACACTCTCTCTTCCTTGAAATACTTTCCTTCCTTCTTTCTCTTTTTTTTTTGAGACAGAGTCTGGCTCTATTGCCCAGGCTGGAGTGCAGTGGCACGATCTCGGCTCACTGCAACCTCTGCCTCCTGGGTTCAAGTGATTCTCCTGCTTCAGCCTCCCTGAGTAGCTAGGATTACAGGCAGGTGCCACATGCCCAGCTAATTTTTTCATGTTTTTTTTTTTTTTTACCAGAGACAGAGTTTTGCCATATTGGCCAGGCTGGTCTCAAACTCCGGGCCTCAAGTGATCTGCCTGCCTCAGCCTCCCAAAGTGCTGGGATTACAGGTATGAGCCACCATGCCTGGCCAAAATACTTTCTTTACTTGGCTTCTAAGACACCATACTCTTCTCGGTTTTCTTCTTACATTACTAGTGGCTCCTTTGCAGTCTCATATGCTGGTTCTTTCACAGCTCCACAATTTATAAACATTAAGAGTATTCAAGGTTCAGCCCTTGCACCACTTGCATCTCTTGTCTATCTCATTTTCTTAATGCTCTCAGTCTCACGGCTCCACCAGAATGTAGCTCCAACAGGGTGAGCATTGGGGACTGTTTTGTTTATACTGGATCCCTTGCACCTAAAACAGTGCCTGGCATATAGTAAGTGCTTGACAAATATTTGTTCAATAAATAGATGGATGAATACGTGGCTTTATATATTATCTATAAACTCATGAATTCTCCAATTTATACTTCCTGCCTGGATCTCTGTCTGCAGCTCCAGACATATCCAACTGCCTATTTGCTATCTCCATTTGAATGTGTAAAATATATCTCAAACTTAATGACTTAATGTAAGAGAACTCCAATCACCCTCCCAATGGCTTCTCCAGCTGGCTTCACTTTCTTAGCAAATTGAGGCCCCATCCTTCCAGTTTCTCAAGCCAAAAATTTTCTCAAACAGTAAGCTGCTACTACATAAAAAGCACTGAATTTCGGTGCTTTTTATATAGTACCAAACTATAACTCCTTTTTTTTTTTTTCTTGAGACAGAGTACTCTGTCACTCAGGCTGGAGTGCAGTGGCACGATCTCAGCTCACTGCAACCTCCGTCTCCTAGGTTCATGTGATTCTCATGCCTCAGCCTCCTGAGCAGCTGAGATTACAGGCATGCGCCACTGTGCTCAGCTAATTTTTATATTTTCAGTATTAACAGAGACAGGGTTTTGCCATGATGGCCAGGCTGGTCTTGAACTCCCGGCCTCAGCCTCCCAAAGTGCTGGGATTACAGGGATGAGCCACCGCGCCCAGCCTAACTCCTTTTCTTTCTCTCACAATACATATCCAATCTGCCAACAAATACTGTGTATTCTGCCTTCATAATATAGCCAGCATCTGTTTATTTCTCACCACATCCACAATTATCACTATGATTCAAGCCATTCTCATCTCTCACCTGGATGAATGCCAACAGCTTCTTAATTGGACTTCCTGCTTCTTGTCCACCTCCACTCCCCAATTCAGAACCACAAGCAGAGAAATTCTCAGATTTGTTCTCAGAACCACAAGCAGAAAAATTCTTTTTCAAACTTATGTCAGATCACATTACTTCTCTGCTCATAATCCTGCAATTATTCCCACTTCACTGAGTAAAAACCCAAATCCTGAAAACTGCTTATAAGGCTCTCTTCAATCTGGCCCTAAGTCAACTCTGACCTCATTGTCTACTATTTTTCCCTCACTTATTCTGCTCCAGTCATACTGGATTCTTCTGCTGTTCTTTCCAAAGGTCAAGCGTATCTCTGCCTTTTCCCTTACTCCTCCCTTTGCCTGGAATGGTCTTCCCCTAGATATCTGCATCCCACCACCTCCTTCAGGTATGCTCAACTGTCACCTTCTCTGTGACTTTTCCCCTGATCGTCATATTTAAAACTGCAACCTCATCCCTACCCTTGTATTCTTTATCCCTTTACTCTGCTGTATTTTTCTCCACAACACTTACCACCTAAACTACTACATATTTTACTTTCTGCTTGAAGACATGACTTTTTGTCTTTCACTCACTGCTAGATCCCTAGCATTTAAATCAGTGCCTGGCACATTACATTGGTAAGTGATCAAGAGTCTCTCTGTTGAGCTAATGCTTCCATTTCCACCAGGGGGCCCAACGATCACGTAGCCCGGTGTTTCAGGAAAAGATCATAAAGCATCTCTAAGATTTCTTTGTGCTCTGATCCCTAGAAGGACTACAACTTGCCTAGAAAGAAAAACTGTGCTTTGTCTCGGCAACCACAAGGAGGAGTTGAGAAAAAGAGCCGAGCAGAGAAACCAAATAATGCTGTTTCCCTTGCTTTTCCCTCAGTAACCTCAAGGTGGAAGAAAACTGGATCTGGAGCCAGCTGTACTGAATGAATGATTTTTCTCCATACTATGAGTTACCTAGACACAAACGTAAACAGGAAACATCACAATCCTTTCGAATGCCACAAACAGGCCAAGGGAATCCATATACACAGGTCACTAAGGACAGGAAGGGTGTTTCTTTAACTCCAGCACTAAGAATTCTCCACAAATTCAGGGGAAGAGCTCCCGTTAGCACAGAAAGACACATAACTAACTCACTGATGAAGGCCGAGTGTTTCAGATCGTCAGTACTCCCTGGCCAGAGAACTATTAAGTCAATTCTATTTAATACTTAGGGCACCTACAACTCGTTAGCGGTATAAGGAAGGCAGTCCCACGTCTAAATTCTCAGATTTGGCGGATCGCATGGAATTCGTTAACATCAGACTCATTAAACACCCAAATCCATTTCCCACGGGCTTGTGACTCACCGCCACCTGTTGATGCCCACGTTGGAGGAGCCGGCGAACCAGGGGTCCAGGATGTAGACGCAGCGGATGGTGTCGGCGCCCTGAATGCATTCCTTCAGGGCGGGGTTGTCGTGGAGCCGGAGCCCCTTTCGGAACCAGTGCACTGCGTTCACCCCCATGCCGGGGGCGCGCGGCGGGTCCTCCACGGAGAAATTCAAGGAACGAGGCTCCGGCTCATAGCCGACACCTTCGCTTCCAAGAGAATAGCCTCACCCGGGGAGTAAGGAAAGGGCGGTAGAGGGGGGACAGGAAAAAATGACTCCAAGGAGGGGACTGGAGAAGGCGGGGGCGCTGGAGGCGCAGTGAGAAGATGAATGGAGGTTGCCCAGTCGGCGGAGTCCGGGTTTGACGCCCTTTAGGAGCCCGCACCCGCCGCAACCTCCTGGAGGCGACGCATAACTTCAAGGGCCTCGGATCTCCGGAGCCTGAGCAAATTCCACGAGCTCGAGCAGCCACGACGGCCCGAGCTGGCACGGACGGCCCCAGGAGGTTCGTCACGGAAACCTCGCCCCACCAAGGCGGCTCCTAAAGACAAAACGGCCCGCCCGAGGTGAGTCACCGAGGAGAACAGAAGGGGAATGAGCCCCTGTCGACGACGCTGTCTCTCGGCCCAGAAGAAAGGACCAGGGACGGAGGCGAGAGGCGGTGGTCGAGGCTGCTGGACAGTTGCCGGCCGGTGACCGGTCCCGAGGCTGCCCGGGTGACTCTGCCGCCGCCGCCGCGTCAGCGGCCTCGGCCCCGCCCCCGGCTCCTCATTGGAAGGCACTCTCCCCACGTGACCACCGGCACCTCACGTTTCTGAAGTGTGTTTACTACACTGACTCGGAGGGGGAATCTGCTCGCGCTTCGGTCGCTTTTGGAGGGGCGGCAGCCGCTTGATCCCAGAACTGTTGACCCTCGCCCACACGCTGAGCTCACTGGCTTCGCCCCTTTCCTGTGCCGACTGGAGGGCCGCCCCTTGGAGGCAAATCGTGTTGACCACAGGCCCCTTGTGAGGGAAGGCTTAGCCCCGCCCCCAGGGGCCGTGAGCGGGCACTATTGGCCGAGGCTCGCTGAGACCCGGATGAGCACGGGGCTGCGGGGAGCTCGCGGGCGCGCGCGCTGCTCAGGGAGGCGCGCGTGCGCTCTCGCTGCGTTCCGGAGAGTAAGGAGGCGGGGCCCGCGGGCCGGAGCGCGCTCGGTGATTCCTCCCGTGGGATATGGGGAAGGCCTGGAAATTGTCCGGTGTCTTTCAGGAGCCAAAGGTGGAGTCGGGCGGAGAGTGAGGGGAGGATGGAGTGGAAGGAGGAGAGTGGGAGGCTCCACGTAAATTTCAAGGCCAAACCATGTGCTTGCCAGAGAACCCTACTTTGGAGATTGTGGAGCTGTGTCCCTCCACTCTCCTGGCCCTTGGGTGCCTCCTCCCCCTTGTACATGCTCTGGGGAAAAGGGTAATTGGCAGGACGGATGCCAGGCATTCCTGGACTTCCTGGAATTTTTTAATACTAGCGATATATATCATCAACGTTTCACCCCTAATCTGTTACATTTAATGTAGTTTACCGGTCTCTTTGAGACTGGACGTTTGTCTACTTTTCCAGCGATAGTAAACTGCAGGCCATGCCATCCCCTAGATATGTGATGCCCTTAAATTCATTCAATGATTACTTTTTGAGTGAACTAAGCACTGTTCAAAGCACTAGAGATACAGGAGATACTTAATAAAATAGACACGGACCCCAGCCCTCTTGGGGTTTACAATTTGTCTCTTAACCTTTGCTGTTTTTTCCTCTATAAAATACTCTTCTTTGGAATCCAGTACTCAAGATAACCGCCTTTGAGCTACCTGGGATATTTCTACACACCCCTTTAGACTCCGATGAAATAATAACTAACTTCTGAAAGTATTCCTGATCCCTAGGGCAAATTTAGGACCTCCCTGGGTTCTCCACGTATGTTTCTGATACATCACTTATCACACTACTGTGAAAATTAGTTGAAAAGTGCCCATACCTAGCAATACCAACTCAATAATAGTACTTATTATCATAATAATGTGCCTCCGATTCCCTCCGAAGTGTGATTTCTCAAGGACAGGGTCTGTATTCAGTTTTGTTTTGGTTTTATTTTTTGCATCAACACCAGAACAGAGCCTGATGTAGGCAAATGTTTATTTAATGAATGAATGAATGAGTGAGTACTGTTGGCCACCAGCGTGTTTGGCAACTTAAAAGAAAGAAGGAGATGGCAATTCTTACCTGTTGATTGTGTGTCCCCAAAATTCATATAACCCTCAGTGACTATAAATGTGGCCTTATTTGGAAATAAGGTCTTTGTACATTCACAAGTTAAGATGAGGTCATTAGGGTGCACCCTAATCCAGTGTGATTGGTGGCCTCATACAATGGAGAAATTTAGACACAGAAATATATATATATATATGTGCAAGGAAAATACCATGTAAAGATTGGAATTGTGCTGCCACAAGTCAAGGAACTACTGGAAGCTAGGAGAAAGGCCTGGAACAGATCCTTTCTTAACACCTTCACAGGACTGTGGCACTGCTGACACCCTGATTTTAGACTTCTGGCCTCTAGAACTATGAGACAGTTAGTTCCTATTGTTGTTCTAAGCCTCCCAATTTGTGATACTTTTTTACAGCAGCCCTAGCAAAGTAATGCAGCAATAAAGTAAATTCAATACTCTAGAGTGCCAATCTGTCTGAATAGTCTTCCCTACTTCTGTTTCTGTTGCCACAAGAAGTATATACCAGCCTTTCTTTGGTTCTGTAAGAATACTTTTTAAATGATATATATGAATGCCATGGTTTGGCTGTGTCCCCACCCAAATCTCATCTTCAATTGTAGTTCCCATAATCCACACGTGTTGTAGGAGGGACCCAGTGGGAGGTAATTTAATCATGGGGGCAGTTACCTTCATGCTGTTCTCTTGATAGTGAGTGAGTTCTCACAAGATCTGATGGTTTTATAGGGGCCTTTTCCCCCTTTTGCTTAGCGCTTCTCCTTGCTGCCTCTATGTGAAGAAGGACGTGTTGGCTTCCCCTTCTACCATGATGATCAGTTTCCTGAGGCCTCCCCAGCCATGCTGAACTGTGAGTCAAATAAACTTCTTTCCTTTATAAATTACCCAGTGTCAGGTGTGTCTTTGTTAGCAGCATGGGAACAGACTAATACTGTAAATTGGTACTGGGAGTGGGGTGCTGCTATAAGAGTACCCAAAAATGTGGAAACACCTTTAGAACTGGGTAACAGGCAGAGGTTGGAACAGTTTGGAGGGCTCATAGAAAGACAGGAAAATGTGGGGAAGTTTGGAACTTCCTAGAGACTTGTTGAATGGCTTTGACTAAAATGCTAATAGGGATATGGACAATGAAGTCCAGGCTGAGGTGGTCCTAGATGGAGATGATCTTGTTGGGAACTGGAATAAAGGTGACTCTTGCTATGGTTTAGCAAAAAGATTGGTGGCATTTTGCCCCTGCCCTAGAGATCTATGAAACTTTGAACTTGAGAGAGATGATTTAGGATATCTGGCAGAAGAAATTTCGAAGCAGCAAAGCATTCAACAGGTGTCTTGGGTGCTGTTAAAAGTATTCAGATTTATGTATTCACAAATAATATGATTTGGAATTGGAACTTATGTTTAAAAGGGAAGCAAAGCATAAAAGTTCGGAAAATTTGCAGCCTGACAATGTGATAAAAAAAAGAAAAACCTATTTTCTGAGGAGAAATTGAGGCCAGCTGCAGTAATTTGCCTAAGTAACCAGGAGCCAAATGTTAATCCCCAAGACAATGGGGAAAATGTCTCCAGAGTATGTCAGAGGTCTTCACAGCAGCCCCTCCAATCACAGACCCAGAGGCCTAGGAGGAAAAAATGGTTTTGTGGGCCAGGCTCAGGGTCTTGCTGCTTTGTGCAGCCTTGGGACTTGGTGCCCTGTGTTCCAGCTGTGGTTAAAGGGGGCCAAAGTACAGCTTGGGCCATGGCTTCAGGGTGCAAGCACCAAGCCTTGGCAGCTTCCACATGATGTTCAGCCTGTGGCTACGCAGAAGTCAAGAATTCACGTTTGGGAACTTCTGCCTAGATTTCAGAGCGTGTATAGAAATGCCTGGATGTCCAGGCAGAAGTTTTGTGTGGTGGCAGATCTCTCATGGAGAACCTCTGCTAAGACAGTGCAGAAGGGAAATGTAGGGTTGGAGCCCCATAGAGTCTCCACTGGGGCACTGTCTAGTGGAGCTGTGAGAAGACGGCCACTGTCCTCCAAACCCCAGAATGGTAGATCCACCGACAGCTTTCACTGTGCACCTGGAAAAGCTGCAGACACTCAACACCAGCCTGTGAAGGAAGCTGAGAGGGGGGCTGTGTCCTGCAAAGCCACAGGGGCATAGCTGCCAAAGAGCTGGGAGCCCAGCTTTTGCATTAGCATGACCTGGATGTGAAACATAGAGTCCAAGGAGATCATTTTGCAACTTTAAGGTATAATGACTGCCCTATTGGGTTTCAGACTCATGTGGGGCTTGTAGCCCCTTCATTTTGGGCAGTTTCTCCCGTTTGGAATGGGTGTATTTACCCAATGCCTGTAACTCCTTCCGTTATATCTAAGAAGTAACTAATTTGCTTTTGATTTTACAGGCTCATAGGTGGAAAGGACTTGCCTTGTCTCAGATGAGACTTTGGACTTGGACTTTTGGGTTAATAGCTGAAGGAGTTAGGACTTTGGGGGACTGTTGGAAGGGTATGATTGTGTTTTAAAATGTGAGGACATGAGATTTGGGAAGGGTCAGGGCTGGAATGATATGGTTTGGGTGTGTCCCCACCCAAATCTCATCTTGAATTGTAGTTCCCATAATCCTCATGTGTTATGGGAAGCATCCAGTAGGAGGTAATTTAATCATAGGGGTAGTTATCCCCCTTCTGTTCTCATGATAGTGAGTGAGTTCTCATGAGATCTGATGGTTTTATAAAGGGCTTTTCCCCCTTTTGCTTGGTACTTCTCCTTGTTGCCTCCATGTGAAGAAGGGTGTATTGGCTTCCCTTTCCACCATGATGGTCAGTTTTCTGAGCCCCCCCACCAAGCCATGCTGAACTGTGAGTCAGTTAAACCCCTTTCCTTTATAAATTACCCAGTCTTGGGTATGTTTTATTAGCAGTATGAGAACATACTAATACAATGAAAACCCTGGGGAGGATCCCTTGAGCCCAAGAGTTAGAGAGCAGCCTGGGCAACATGGTGACACCCCATCTCTACAAAAGATACAAAGAAATTAGCCAGGCCTGGTGGCCTGCACCTGTAGTCCCAGCTACTAGGGAGGCTGAGGTAGAAGGATTGCTCTAGCTGGCAGATGGAGGCTGCAGTGAGCCAAGACTATGCCACTGCACTCTAGCCTGGGTGACAGAGTGAAACCCTGTCTCAAAAAAAAGAAAGAAAGAGAGAGAGACAGAGAGAGAGAGAGAAAGGAAGGGGAGGGAGGGAAGGGGAGAGGGGAGGGGATGAAAGGGAAGGGAAGGGAAGAGGGGAAGGGAGGGGAGGGGGATTAGGGAGG
>NW_016809035.1:558419-577656 GCF_001698545.2 Rhinopithecus bieti
AGGAGAGGGAAGGGAAGGGGAGGGAAACCCTGTGTTCACTGTAAAGTATTAAGCAAATATTGGTCATTTTTACTGATGAGGATAAGCCTTGGGTCATCACCACGCTTAGCCTCCCCTCACCTATGCAGCAGATCTGGTATACAGAGCTGTGCCTTCACTTGGATTGCTTCGTTCTTCAGGACCCATTATTGTACTTTTTAAAATACAATGTTTTATGTTTCCTTTTAGGCAATTTGAAAGTAAGCAGATTGTGTCTAAAGACATAAGAATTGTTTTCAAGCATCCAAATGAAACAGTGGGAGGTGGAGAGAATATTGATTTGTATAGAGTTGACTTACATTTGTGGATTGTTCATTCAATAAAGACAGATTTTTTTTTAAAACAGACAGCTGTGTGGGGGTGTGTGTATAACTTTCATGTAAACATAAAATGCTAATTTATTATAAAAGTGTCAGTAGTGTCAACTGCACACTCCTCAAATACTGAAGGGTTTTTATGGCATATAGATGATTTGGGGGAGGGGAGTTACCATTTAATACTAGCTATGGCTTTTGAGCACTTACTATGTGCAAACTTATATATAGATTATTATTAATCCTAGTAATCTTAATTATGCAGTTTATTAATATTTAATAATTACTTAATAAGAATCTATGCCCAGTTTGCTGTTGAAGAAACAGAAACTCAGAAACACAAATACCTAGTCAAACCTGTTGAAAACTAATACTGTTTTGGATCCAAAACTCTTTCCTTAACATATACCATCCCTCACTGACACACACACTCCCATTCTTCTCAGAGTGAATATTATGTATGAAGGGGGAAAGAAGAGGTGGAGGCCATTGTTAGGAATTATTTTTGAAATTCTGGTTGGCTCCAACATCCTGGTGGTAAGAAAGTACAGGACTAAGAGGAAGAGAACAGTTTGTATCTCAGCTTGCCATTAAATTAGTTGATGATCTTGAACAAGTCACCCAGGCTTTCTTGGCCTGACTAATTCATCTATAAAATGAGGGAATTGAACTACATGATTTCTAAGTTTTCTATGCTATTTTAAAATTCTATGAATGTGACCCTGCTGTGAGCTCAGAAATATATGAGTCCTGTTAAAGGTTCTTTTAACTGCCAACAATGTTAGAAAAATCAATGTGTCCTTGGTTTCATGAACACTCTTGATAAAAGCATGTCAGATCTCTAAATTGAAAGCCTGTGTTGTCTCTTGACCCCATCTTGCAGAGGTGATTTTTGGCATGTGTTAATACACAAATAATCAAGGAGTAGACAGTCTGTTCAGCTCATTCAATCCTGATATGATGTGAATGTTGGCTGAGTATCCGTCACACTGGAGTCTTTGGGAGATTGAATTTAAATGTGTTAAAGGGTGATTTTTTTTGAGACAGGGTCTCATTCTGTTGCCCAGGCTAGAGTGCAGTAGCATGGTCATAGCTCACTGTAATTATTTCTTAAAGATAAGTTATGACTCTTTTATGAATATAAAATGAACATGTCAAAAATTTAACTTAATTCATTAATTAATGAAGGAACCCATAAGATGTTACAATGGATTAAAAGGAGGATCCAAAGAGCAGTTACACAGATAGGCCATCATGCATCTTAAAATGAATTGGCTTAATATATGGAAAACTGACTTCTTCCACAGAGGGGTAGGGGAATGGAGATCAATTGTACTTTCACAGGACAAAATTCATTTGCATGTCCAAGGACAGGATTCATTTGCATTGCTATCAATTATCTGCAATTTACAGAGTTATAAAATAGCTCAAATATAGCAAACAAAACAAAACTAAACTAAACTAAACTAAAATGATAGGCAGAGAATAACTTGAAGGGTGCACTGGTCAAGAGACCTAGTAATCTTTTTCGACCATTTCAAGATCCAAGATCATTCAGAATTTTTTTTGCTAACACTTCAGAGAGTCTCCATGTCACTACCATTCCCCTTAAAAGGGTTCTCCTCTCTCTCATCTACTCTCTCTCTTTTTTTTTTTTTTTTTTTTTTTGTTAGACAAGGTCCCTGTCATCCAGGCCACGGAGTGGAGTGGGGTGATCACAGCTCAGGCTCAATGCAGCCTCGACCTCCTAGGCTCAAGTGATCCTCCTATCTCAGCCTTCTGAGTAGCTGGTACCACCACCATGCACTGGCTATTTTTTAACATTTTTTAGAGATGAGGTCTCCCTGTGTTGCCCAGGCCGGTTTCCAGCTCCTGGACTCAAGTGATTTCTCTCATCTCAACCTCCCAAAGTACTGGGATTACAGACATGAAAAACTGTGCGTGGATAAAAAGGATCCCTTCTTATTCTTTATCATAGTTCTCTATTTACTTTTGTCATGGCACCAATTATGATCTGTGCTTTTGTTTGTTTGTTTACTTATTTATTGTCAGTCAACCTATGCCTGCTCCAACCCCAAATGCAAACTCCAGGAGGGCAGAGTATTTGTTATATCATTACTACTTGCTACAATGCCTGGTACTCATCTCGCAATTGTTCTTCTAGAGGCCCTGCTAACACCCAGTTGATCACATTTAACACTACATTTCATCCATACATTGGTTATCAATTTATTGCCTCTCAGCTCCAAATTCATCTTTCATTACTTCCTCTCTGTTAATGGAATCAGACCCTGTAAGGATTTCATCTTTGCCGCTGGCACAATGCTAAACATTCTCGGTAGAGAGCATTGGAGGGAAACTACAGGAGGAAGGGGCTTCTCTTCCTAGTTCTGGTCTTTCTGTTTTCTTTTTCTTGTATTATTTTGCCACTGACAAAGATGCCTTGGAGGGGGACATGCGGTAGTACTCACTTCTGTCAGGTTTCACTGGCATCTCTGCTGGTGGATCCAGCAAGTCTTGCAGCCATCCCCACAGTTGGCTACCCAGCCTCAGCCCACCTGCATTATGGGAAGGTGTTTCCTGTGGCCACTCCAATCCATGTTTTCTGCCCTCTGGCCTCTACCTGGTGAATGTAGACCCTGCCTGAGCTCAGGGAAATGCAGCCAACTTCTTCATTATCCAGGGGCTACAGCAATACATTCTCCAATGAGGTCTGAATCCCACCCTTAGAGAGAATTCCCCGCACTCCCACTTCCAAGTTTGTCCTTCGTTGGGTATTCTCCCTCAGTACTTTTGAGTATTCTTTAGCGTTCCCCCTATACTTTTTAAATTAATCACCTGTTAAAATTGATCATTCTATTTATTAAATATTTCCTGTTTGATTTACTGTGTGGTTTCTGTGTCCTGATTGGACACTGATTGATACAGTCCATGAACTGACCCAGTCTACCAGAATGTACTTGTGAACAGTTCTCTCTTGTTCTTACCCTTTTTCTTGACCAGGTACATTCAGAAAGTGTAAATAGTTACAAATGTGGCAATATGATATTGTGAAATATTAGCCAATGTTTTTTCCCCACAGATCTTTTTCTGTCCCTGTGACCATCCCCATGCAGGTCATTGGATGGGAGTCTTGTCACCTCAGAGGGGCAGAGCTAGAGGACAAAGGTAGTCCAACATTTTTTGTTCTAAATTCAAGAGCCTTGGTCCAAATGTAAATCAGAAAAGATTTGCTGCTTCCAACTGCTTCTCCTCACACTGTATAAAAATCCTCCAGGCTGGGGTGGAATATGAGGGCAAGGAAAATAAGATTAAAATTATCTATCTTAACTAAAGTAAGAACAAAATATCTCATCTTCCCTTATCTAGGATTAGCTCCAGATGTCTAGATAAGTTTAGGGTGATCTGAGGGTAGAGGAGATTTGTGCCAGCTTCCCATCTGAAATCTGGAGGCTGAGTCTCATGGAAATTCCATGCCACTTTGCTGTGGCTCAGCACAGAAGCCTGTATGGGATGCAACTGGGCCTCAGAAGCCTGCAGGCTAAGAGAACAGATGGACTTTTCTAGATTTCTCCTCATCTTCAGAGGGCCACAAAAATCACCTGAAAGACAAAACCAGATAACTAAGGGGTTATGCCAAGGGGACAGCATGGTACAAGGTATCACAAGAGGTTGTGCCCAAAGACCAGATGGGGACATGGGCATCTCAACACATGCCAGCCTGGAGAGATAACATTTGAAGGCCAGACAGGATCATACATTTAGCAAATGACAGTGTAGACAGGTAAGGAATGTCAGCCAGATCAATACCCTTCCTTTCTGAAGATGTAATGTTCCTTAAGCATCTGGGAACAGAGATGCTATCCTGAAGAGAAGCAGGAGGTATCTCCTTAGATGTTTTTCAGAATTGGTTGAATTTCAATGTGAAATTATCAAAAAATTTTGAAATGACTCAGAAGGCCTAGAATTGACTAGCCCAGTTTTCAGCCAGTGACCAGATTGACACTTTAGTTTAACTCTAGTTTAGCTCTAGAAAAATGAAGGCAAGCCGGGCACAGTGGCTCCCACCTGTTATCCCAGCACTTTGGGAGGCCGAGGAGGGTAGATCACCTGAGGTCAGGAGATCGAGACCAGTTTGGCCAACATGACAAAACCCCGTCTCTATTAAAAATACAAAAATTAGCCAGGCGTGGTGGCGCATTCCTGTGGTCCCAACTACACGGGAGGCTGAGGCAAGAGAATCGCTTGAATCCAGGAGGTGGAGATTGCAGTGAGCTGAGATCATGCCACTGCACTCCAACCTGGGTGACAGAATGAGACTCCATCTAAAAAAAAAAAAAAGTGAAGGCAGTTACTCTTGGACTCTGATTTACAGACCGAAAAATATAGTAGTTGCTACTAAATCCAGCCAAATGTTATAGAAACTCCAAAGACCTGCACAAACTATCTGGCCCTGCTATCTGGCCTGCCTCCACATCCTCTCCACATCCCATCCATCTCTCTGGCTTCTACTCTTCCCACTGTCTCCTTGCTCACTCCTTGCTCTTCCTCAAGCAGGCCGGCAATGCTCCCTCTGGCCTTGCTACTCCCTCTGCCTGGAATGTTCTTTCCCAAGACATTCTCATGCCTCCCTCCCTCATTGCCCTCAGGTGTCTGCCCCAGTGTCGCCTCCTCAGGGTGGACTTCTTACCTGTCCAGGCATCTATACCCCTCATCCTTCTCTATTCCCTTTATCCCCTTGATTTTTCTTTAGCACTCACCAGTACTTGATATGATATTATATATTTGTTTGGTTACCTGTGTCTGTCCCCATCAGAGTATATATATTTGTTGATATTTATGTAAGTGAATATTAAGTGAATAAATGGTTATTCACAATATTTATTATATTTATTATTAATTAATTAATTATTATTAATAAATATTTAAGTGAATGGTTAAATGCCCAAAATACTCTAAATAATATCTAAGATAAATTGAATCCTTGCTATATGCCAGACACAGAACTACGATATTAGGTACCTAATACTAAGTACCTTAGAGAACATTACTTAATTTTCACAATAGCCCCTGTGAGATAGATATTACTACTGCCATCTTATGATGAGAAAACTGAGGCCCAGAGTAGTTAAGTTCTCGTAACTTGTTCTTGAAGCTAAAAGAGCAGGACACAAAGCCAGGATCTCCCAACTCCAGAGGCTGTGGGTTGCCCGGCACACTCTACTGCCTCCATTGCACTGGTGTTCAGGTGCTTTTATATGGGTGCAAACCAAGGGCTATCAGAGGATAGGGGAAGGCAGAATAATCTTGGTTAAGAAAAACCTGGGAAGGCCTTCTGTAGAAAGTAGCACTTATACTAGGCAAATTTAAAACAATTTTTTTTTGTTTAAAAAAAAGAACAAAAAAGAAAGGATTCCAAAGGAGTAGATGGTTATGCAACTTGCAGCAATATATTTATTAAAAATGTTCATGTGGTAAAGTCGATATATATATAAGAAAAAGGTTGTCAAGTATAAATTGAAGATCTAATGAACAGTGACAGTTACCTGGAGGGGTATTTTTCATAACTGCAATATCAACGGAGCCTGCTGGTAGGAAGCAGGGAAGAAATGGAAAGAAAAATAGAGAGATGACACTGAATCGTGCTGTGCATTACTCAGAGATATCAAAGTGCTTCTATGGTGCTCAGCTCCGTGGTACTTGGGCATTAAATGGGGACGAAACCAGTCACTCTTGGGGTTGTTGTATTGAGATGGTAATACTTCGAAAAGGGGTCAGGGTAGAGAAGTGGATCTAGTAGTTGCTTTGTATATTAACCAAAGCCACACACACAAAAACAGCTGGTAGGAGGTCTTTGAAGAAAGAACAATCAATCTGTTCTCAAAGCTAGATTTTTAAGTAAGAATAGTTAGTGGACAAGACCAATAGGCAAGTTTAGAGAAGGCAAGGTACACATAAATGCTGATTGTGAGAACAGACACTGCCCAGTCCACTACTTCCCTGGCCCACACCTCTCCGAGTCCCGGGACAGCCAAGAAGTTATCTGGTGCTGGTGATGCCACCTGGAGGCTAGTGCAAGAAGTACAAGAAATTCCAGAAAAATCTATACAATACTTCAGCAAAGATGCACAATTAAAACAATAATGCTGATGGAAACATTTGGTTGGAATGAACCACTTAAAATGTATACAACTTAACCACAATACTCACAAAAATAACAATCTTAGTAAAATGACAGCACAATTAAAAAGACAAGTTCTCATTAAAGAAACATAAGGTTTTACTTTTTAAAAGTGCTGCTAGCTTGATGCAAAGGGTATAAGAACACGTTGAGCCTATTGATTTATGGAGATAAGAATGTAATAAACAAAAGTTGAGTAGGACTCCACCTATGGCTAAATCAAGACAGGAGACAAACATGGGATGAATCATGAGTATCCTGCACAGTATGGTGTTCCTTCGTGGCTTGCTGTGTTCATCTCTGTAGATCTGCTTTGCCATTCACTGTTGTTGCTTAATGGAACAAAATGTTAATGTACTGGGTAAAATTGCATATGAATCATCATAGCTTTTGCCTTTCACTGACATCATTTCTGTATTAACCAATAATCTATAAGCTAATTTGCATAACATAAATATCTTTTGTAGTAGAAGAACCTGTAAGTCACTTTCCCTACCCAGGGCTCAAGAGGATCCTGACCTCCTGAGCATTCAGCATCCAACCCCCACCAATCCCTTCACCTGCCCCCCAACACTCCATTTCCTGTACTCTTTGCAAACTTAAACAAGCTCGTGCTCACTCCTTTTTAACTGATGTGAATCTCAGTCTCCAAATCCTAATGTTTAGAAAATTTATTTTCTAAAAATCAGCTTAACTTCTCATGCCATGCCCCTACTCTGCCAAGTTGGTAGGAAACTGACCTCATTTTTTGAGCTTCCCTCTTATGTCCTGAGAGTCTTCAGACTATGCGGCCCCATGCAGTACCCACAATTTGGGGGCCCTCCGTCTGTTCCTACTGGCCTCTGCACAGATAACCACTCTCGTATATGGTCATTTCAGATCTGGATGGCTGTCTGCTGATTTTGTCTGTTACTTACAGAATCATGGTTTGTTTTGTTCTTGCTGCTGGGATCTCTCCCTACCCTGGCCATGTTGCTGCCTCCCTAGCCCACCCCCTGCCTCTCTGAGCCTTGCCATTTCTTTGGGACACTGCGACCAAGAGGTGTCTGGGACTCCTACTCCTCCTCCATTGCTGGGGACAGCTCTTCTTAATCTCCAGTCATCTGGACACCATTTCTTGCATCTCTGAGACACTTTCTTCTTTACTTCTGCCTTCACTTCCTCACCTCCCTCCTATCAGCTAACAATCTTTGGGTTGTAAGCTACAGAAAATGCATCTCAAACTGACTTAAAAGAAAGTATATTGGCTCAAATGACTGCAAATCTAGAAGTAGGGCTTGTTTCAGGCTGAGATTGATTTGACCAGTCAAAATTTTTTTATAGCAATATATTCCTATGTTCCAGGCCATGTTCTGGGCACTGGGGATACAGTGGTGAGCAGGTGGATTCTCTGGCCCCCAGTCAAATTACCATATGGTGCAGAGACAAGCTGCCTCTTCCAAGCCCTGCCCAAATTGCATATTCATAAGCAAATCAGTGATTGTTGCTGTTTTAAGCCACGCAATTTTGGAGTAGCTTGTTACACAGCAATGTTATGTGAACACCACCTGTCAGTATAGGGACAATGGAATTTTCCCTGTCCTTTTGGGAAGTTTGATGTTTGAGTCCAAGAAATAAACTGACAATAGTCAGATTAATAGGAGGAAAGACATACAAACTTATCAATATGCACATGGACATGAGAGTCCTGCAATTATGAGACTCCAAGAAGGCCATATGACTGCAGTTTTTATACTAGACATAAGGAAAGAGGGCCTTGGAACATGATGACAGGTTATGGGAGGGTGAGGGAAGGGAAGGCACAGTGAGCAAAAGCTGTCTTGGGATACAGGTGAAGCCTCCCAGGTTGCAGCCCTCAGAAAGAATAGATGGCACCTTGTGGAAAGTTTCTGTAAAAGTGTCAGACCTCTAAAAGGGTCGGACTTTTAGCCTCCTTTTCCTGAGTGTTAATCTTTCCCAGATCCAGAGAAGGGGATTTCAGAGAACACCTTTATATTGCTGTTTTCATCACTAAGGTAGATACCCTCCACAGATGCAAATCTCCCCCACAAAGGACAGCTTTCCAGAGCCATTCCTGCCTCTGCAGCCCTGCTGAACAGCCATCTTGAATATGCCAAAGATGCATATTTTAGGGTGGCATATTTTGGTTTCCCACATGAGCCCAAAAGAAATCCTAGTATTTATCAATAAATATAGGATTAATGCTAATGAAACACTTTTTATCAAGAATAAGGAAAGGTATATACTTTGAAATTGGATAATAATAACAACGAGAGTACTTACCCTGCTCTAAATCACATTGATCAACCTTCCACAGGTTCCTCACCCTCTGGCTTCCACATAGGTTTGGCCCCCAGGAGGTACTGGCATTAGGCTGGAAGGCAGGAGGAGAGAAATCAGGGTTTACCTCCATCCACTGCCCTCAGTGCCACCGCTATTTCAGTGACATCATTTCTGGCAGTGGTTGTGATTCCTCTATGGTTCTGAGGAAGAAAAATAAATCTTGGGGTCCCCAAGTCACTAAACTAAAAGGGAAAGGTCAAGCTGGGAACTGCTTTGTTCCAAACCTGCCTCCCATTCTATTCAAAGTCACCCCTCTGCTCACTGAGATAAATGCATATCTGATGGCCTCATTTGGAGAGGTTGATCAGAAACGAAAGAATGCAACCATTTGTCTCTTATCTGCCTAGGACCTGGAAGCCCCCTCCCCGCTTTGAGTTGCCCCACTTTTCCTGACTGAACCAATGTATATCTTACACATACTGCTTGATGTCTCATGTCTCCCTAAAATGTATAAAACCAAGCTGTGCCCCTACCACCTTGGGCACATGTCAGGACCTCCAGAGGCTGTGTCACAGGCATGTGTCCTCAACCTTGGCAAAATAAACTTTCTAAATGATCTGAGACCTGTCTCAGGTTTTTGAGGTTCACAGTTCTGTTACCTGCTGGACAGTCCCTCTCTCTGGGGTACCAGTTCCTGCCTAGTCAAGACAATTGGCTGAGACAAGACCATTTCTTTCTTTTGTTCCTCCAGGCCTAGGGAGGGGAGCCACTTTCTGCTGTTGATGATCTCTGGGTTGTCTCACTGAACTGCTGGGCTTCTTTGTTCTTCCAACGCTAGTTTTCTTTGTTATTTTTTCCTTTTTTGAAAGACTTAACAAGGTACCTAATTCCTAGCTTGACCGTGATTGATTCAATCACTAACATTTATTGTGTATTGTAGGATCAATCCTATTAGAAAGCTACTATTAGCATCTCCATTTTCCAGATGAGGCAGCTAAGGCACAGAGAGGTTAACCTGTCTAAGATCCCACATTCATATTCAGTACTACTAACATCTACAATGAAGTACCATTATAAATTATTATTATTATTTATTATTATTTTGGTGGAGGTGGGGTCTTGCTCTGTTGCCCAAGCTGAAGTGCGGTAGCAAAATCATAGCTCACTGCAGCCTCAACCTCCTGGGCTCAAGTGATCCTTCCACGTCAGCCCCCCAGGTAGCTGGGATCACAGATGTGTGCCACACCTGCCTAATTTTTTTATTTTTTAGACATGGGATCTCACTATGTTGCCCGGGCTGGTCTTGAGATACTGGGGTCAAGTGATCCTCCCACCTCAGCCTCCCAAAGTGCTGGGATTATAGGTATGAGCCACCACACTCAGCCTAGAAATTATTTTTTTAAATTAAAGTTGAAAAAACATGGTATTCACTGTTAGGGGACACAAAGGGGCCTTCTGGGGTTCTGGAGTCTTCTGACCTGGGGGTGGTTAAATGGGAGTGCTCACATTGTGAACATTCATCAACCTGTGCATTGAGGATTTGGACACTTTTCCATATGTTAGATTTCAATAAAAAGTTTCCTGTTCATATGTATCAATTTTGAAAGCTTCAGAAATCTTCATTTAACTCTTCATTAAACTTGGTTTTCTCAAACACTGACTTTCAAGATACGCTATTTCTTTTTTCAATTTTGAAGATTAGAATTCTGATTTCAATTCAATTCTACGTCACAGTTTTTGTAGAACAGCTATGTGACAGACATGTGCTAGGAGTTGGGACTCTTAACAGTAAACACAAACATAGCCCATGCCCTAGTGGATGGAGCCCAGTGGGGAAGACAACACTGAAAGTGAATTGTAACCTGGATGTAGGTCCTACCCAGAAGAAAGATCATGGGAATACAGGAGGTTATAAAAAAAGGAGTTAGTCCAAGCCAAAGTGGAACTGAAACTCAGACTTGAAGGTTAAAGGTAAGAGGGGGGGACTGGTACAAGAAACAAGGGTAAAGGTCCAGCAAGCAGAGAGAGCAGGAAGTGAAAGGCCATTGAGGAGTAGGGAGCAAAGTGGGGGATGGTAGAAGGGAAGGCTTCTGGCACAGCAGTCAGATAAAGGAGGCCCGCACAGGGTGTGATTCAGAAATGAATTTTCTGGTAGAAAAACACTACCATTGGTTACCAATGGCTCTCAGGCCTGCCTGCAGAGAAGTACTAGGAAATGAATTCTACATTCAGGGATTCTCCTTGGGGGTATCAGGGTGTCAGAAATACATTTTTTTTTTTTTTTTTGGAGACGGAGTTGCCCAGGCTGGAGTGCAGTGACGTGATCTTGGCTCACTGCAAGCTCCGCCTCCCAGGTTCACACCACTCTCCTGCCTGAGCCTCCCAAGTAGAAACAGACTTTTTTGTTGTTATTTTTAATGTAGCAGTGAGATGAGATCCTACCAAAATCCCTTACCAGCACCACCACCATCACACTAGGGGCAGAGGTGACAGCAAATTGAGGATACAGGGGGAGGCAAGGACTTATGGAGCAGGGAATCCACGTTTGGGTCATGATTATTATTGTCAGAGGTGTTTGAACCAGAACGACTCCGTCTTAAATAGGGGCTGGGTAAAATAAGGCTGAGACCTACTGGGCTGCATTCCCAGGAGGTTAAGGCATACTTAGTCACAGGATGAGATAGGAGGTCGGCACAAGATACAGGTCATAAAGACCTTGCTGATAAAACAGGTTTCAGTTAAGAAGATGGCCAAATCCCACCAAAACCAAGATGTTGATGAAAGTGACCTCTGGTCGACCTCACTGCTCATTATACACTAATTATAATGCATCAGCATGCTAAAAGACTCCCACCATCACCATGACAGTTTACAAATGCCATGGCAATGTCATGAAGTTACCCTACATGGTCTAAAAGGGGGAGGAACCCTCAGTTCTGGGAATTGCCCACCTATTTCCCAGAAAACTCTTGAATAATCCACCCTTGTTTCATATGTAATCAAGAATTAACAGTAAGTATAAGCAGCTGGGCAGCCAATGCCGCTGCTCTGTCTATGGAGTAGCTACTCTTTTATTTCTTTACTTTCTTGATAAAGTTGCTTTCACTTTACGGACTTGCACTGAATTCTTTCTTGTACAAGAGCCAAGAACCCTCTCTTGGGATCTGGATTGGGACACCTTTCTGGTAACACAATCATGTCTCTGCTCCTAAGCATAAACTCAATACCCTGCCAGCTCCTTTCCTCTCTCATCACACACAGATGACCACCATCTCCTTGTACCTGGGGAAGCCTTTCCAATTCCTGCTTTAAACAGAATGAAGTCTCACAGAGTTCCTTGGACTTCATCCCTTCCTTGAAGCAAACCATATCATCAGTAAGAGTTTAAGACTGAACAGATAGCAAACAAAGACAAGAATATGAAGATACGCTCCATCCAAGCAGTAAAAAGATTAATTGAATCCAATTAAAGTGGTGAAGCAGTATGGGGGATGCAGTGGGTTGCAGACTCAAATAGAAACAAAGAATTAGATAATAGTGTAGCTTAAGCCCAGAAGGTGGGTTCACAAAACCCACCATTTTTACTGGAAAGGTTTGTACTTGAAGTCTCCAGTTAAAGTAAGTGACTAATTTTTCAAAAGGCCAAATGCATCCATTTTTGATGCTGAAAAAATCACCCTGGAATTCACATGCTGCCTTGGGCCAAATATCTCTGACAAGAAATAAATTCAACTTGCTTGGGATAGGAGGTGTAACTCATTTTGAGATGATATAATTATTCCCTTAGTTATAGTATATACATGAATTTTAGTTTTGGGAAGGTGTAGAATTAAATATTGAAAAATCAAGAGACCAGATTCACAATATTAATACTTTTGTGTTAAATTTAGAAACAATCTGTGTATATTTCACATTTACAATATTTATAATATTTAAAACAATTGGGTGTGTGAGAATATCTGAGAGATTAAGCTTCTAATTCCAACTTGAAATATATAGTAAAGTAATTGACTTCAGATTTGCAGTTTATTGCTGAAAGGTGTAAGAGGATTTTATGGTTTGCAAACAGTATGGTATTGAAATGTTTAAGAGATTCGTTATACAGTATTTATAAATTTAATTTAGTCTGTAAGTGCTTGGAAATGTTTTGCTTGTCAGGGTAGGTGATTAATGTGCTTAAAAAAAGAAAATTGAAAATGTTGAATTTATGAAAGCAGTTTACAATGTTTTAAAGGGAAATTTAATTAAACTAAGCTTGTAAACAGAACTAGTTGAAGGGAGTTTAGTTTGTTCAACTTGAGACTATTAATCAAAGTCCCCTTATTACAATGTGCTAGACTTATTAATAGAATAATATGACTTACTGAACTTAAAAGGCTTAAGGGAAACTAGGCTTTAAATTTTATTATTTTAATAAATTAAATATTAGCTTAAAAATAATATTTCTTGTACATCTTACCAAACTTTCACCTCTTTCACCCGCCTCCATGGATACCACGAAAAGAACAGTCTTTTAATTTTTTTCTGTGAGCTTTTACTACTAGCAAGATTGGTAAAAAGGGAGAAAAGAAGGTTGCAGTTCCTGGATGTGATGAAATTCAATAGTTCGGGAGGAAAAAATTAGGAGAGTGGAGAAGGAAGGTTGATACTTAAGACCATGAAGCCAGTTTAGTTTTCCTAAGGGGCCATTTTGTATATGGAACACACATTTGTTGTAACTGAATGCTGAAGGCTCCCTTAAATAATGTAACAGTATTGTTACATATTCAGTTCAAATGTAATTTAATTCAGCTACAATATGATTTAAGTAGGTTTGAGGAACTAGCCTGGAAACTAACCATTGACAAAAAACTTCAGATTGGAACAAAATTCTACACACTTTTTAACTTTTAAGGGTCAACATTTGAAAGTTTGATGCTAAATGTTGACCTTCGCAAATGAGAGAAAAATGCAAGAATATCCAGGGTAAGTATTATGAATTAGCTACAAATGACTTTCCCTTTCCCTGAAAGATAACAATGCATAGTTTTGTACAGAGCCCATTTTACAGAGTATGATAGTGAAGGTATGTTTATCTTGCTGCTTTCATTGCAGCTTTTAACGGACTATAACTAATTTTAAGAGGCATTAATGAGTGTGACAAGGTGGTATTGTGAAGTATTAACTCACATATTTTTTCTCACCTTGAAAAAATCCTTTGAATTTTTTCATACTTACCATGAAGTATAGCCCCTCGAATAGACTGCACCATTTCAATTGCCTCAGAAGGAAGTAGGCACATCAAGATCAATGAAGCACAGTCTTGAAATTCTTGGTTCTTAGGTAGAAGCAAAACAGACAACAAACAAGCAAACAAAAAGACCAAATACGTTTCCAGGTGTGAGGGTAAAAGACTTGGATAATTACTGTTGAGCTACTGTGACATCTGTTCTCCAGTTATGCAAAAGATCCCATGGGCAGGGGGATAGAAGAGGGGACCACCAAGAGAAGAAGAAGTTGGACAAGAAACCAGAGTGTTACCTTCTGGTAGGATCTCTGAGATTAGCTAAAACCAGGTGGGGGAGAACTTGGATCAGTCCTTGGGAAGAGGGAATGAAGAAGGCAGAGGGGAAAATTCAAAAATAACTGAGTTTAATCCTACATATGTTTGGGGAACTCAAAGGGAAAGAGCTTGCGCTCCATTTCTGCTGGAACCCTGGGAGGCAGGAGCCTCTTGGAACTAACCTGTTCAGTATGGTAGCCACTACCACTTGTAGCTATTGGACCCTGGCAATGTGTCTAATCCAAATTGAGATGTGTTACAAGTGTAGAACACACCTGATTTTGAAGTCTTAGTATTAAAAAAAGAAAGTAAAATACCTCATTAATAATTTTAATAGCGATTTCATGTTGACATGATAACATTTTAGCTATTATTGCAGCAAACAAAATATATTACTAAAATTAATTTTACCCTTGGCCAGGTGATTAAAGTCAACAGCAACAGTCATAAATTGTGTTGATAGTATGTAACCTGGATATCATGTGATGATAATGGCATTTACTTCTGTGATTTTTCTTACAAATACCCATAACCTCAATCTAATCATGAGGAAAATATGAGACAAATTCCAGTAGAAGGACATCCTACGATATACCCTATATGGTTTGGCTGTGTCCCCATCCAAATCTCATCTTGAATTGTAGCTCCCATAATCACCACGTGTCATGGGAGGGGCCCAGTGAGAGGTAATTGAATCATGGGGCTGGTTTTTCCCATGCTTTTCTCATGATACTGAATAAATTTCATGAGATCTGATGGTTTTATAAAAGGACAGTTCCCCTGCACACGCTCTCTTGCCTGCCACCATGTGAGATGCGCCTTTGCTCCTCTTTCACCTTCCACCATGATTGTGAGGCCTCCCTCACCATGTGGAACTGTGAGTCCATTACACCTCTTTTTCTTCGTAAATTACCCAGTCTCCGGTATGCTTTATTAGCAGCATGAGGATGGACTAATAAAATACCTGACAAATAATCCTCAAGACTGTCGAAGTCGTCAAAAACAAGGAAAATCTACAAAATAGTCACAGCCAAGAGGAGCCCAAGGAGATATGACAACTAAATGTAATGTTGTAACCTAGATGGGTTCCTGAAACAGAAAGGGACATTAAGTAAAAACTAAGGAAATGTTAAAAAACTGGATTTTAGTTGCTAATAATGTATCAGCATTGGCTCATTAATTGTAACAAATGTACCATATTAATGTTTCAAGTTTATTTTTGTTGTTGTTGTTGTCGTTGTTATTGAGACAGGGGTTCACTGCGTCAACTAGGCTAGAGGGCAGTAATTCAATCACAGCTCACTGCAGCCCCAAACTCCTCGGGATCAGGTGAAGTGATCCTCCACCTCAGCCTCCTGTGTAGCTGGGACTATAGGCACATGCCACCACACCCAGCTAATTTTTGTTATTATTATTATTATTATTTTTGTAGAGACAGGGTCTCCCTATGTTTCCCAGGCTGGTCTTAAACTCCTGGGCTCAGATGATCCACTCACCTCCGCCTCCCAAAGTGCTGGGATTATAGGCGTGTGACACTGTGCCTGGCCTAGATGTTAATGATAAGGGAAACTGGGTGGGTCTGTGGAGGTATATGAGAACTCTTTATACTCTCTGCTCATTTCCCCCCTGGAAATCTAAAACTCCTGTAAAGAGTAAAGTCTATTAATTGAAAAAGAAAAAAAGTCAACATCCTGGTAACATGCAGAGGACAGGAGTAGGCTGAGATTGGGCCAGGACAAGGGAAGAGGCTTGGGAGGCAGTCAGTGAAGTCTTATTTCATGCCCTGGGTAGTAGGTACATAGGTGCTCACCTTATGAAGCTGTACATTTGTTCGGTGAGGTTTCCAACATTTATTTTCTTACATACAAAAGTTAAACACAAATCAAAAGACTAACTTCACCTGTTCTTTTTTTACCTTTTTAAAAAACATGGCTACTAAAAAATTTAAACTATGTGTGTGACACATTACATTTTTATTAGAAAGCTTTGCCTTAGAAGCTTCCAGTGTGTCAGAATATTGCTGCATTTTATGTTTGCGTGAACCTTTCATGCCAGATGCTTGTCAGGCTCTAAAAGGGCAGAGAGTAGGGATGTCACTGAAATTATAGGAACAGGTTGTATGATTTTTGTGTGTGTGCCTGCTTGCCAATAAATATCTGTACATGCTGCTTGCTTTGTATGATACCATCTAGTAGTGATACTGCACAAAGAAGACATATCAGTCCCTCTAAGCATGGGACACACCTGATCCTTACCAAAAGAACTTGACAACTATAAGACAGACAAGTTAACTTAGGTCAGTTTGCAAGGAGAAACACAAGCACAATTTCCAGAGGCCCCACAAAATGCCTAGAAATGAGCTGAGAGAGAGCGACCCTACAAAGAATTGTTAGTTTCAGTGAGGCGTTGCTGCGGAAAGCAGAGGTAGAAAGCAGAAAGTCGATCATGTCGCCTGGGACATAGGCGCCTCAATAGAAGCCAGCATGGAGGAATGTCCATACCCCAAGTTCAGCTGAGATTTTATCCTTTTAACCAATGACGCTGTAGAACTGAAGACAGCTGCATATCAGTTTCCTATCTTGCTTCCAAGCTGTCTTAGCTTGTCTTCAGCTTGTCTTAATCCAAGCTGAACTTAGATCAGTGTTCAGGAAGAGAAAATGAAGAAGGCAGAGGGGAAAATTCAAAATCAACTGAGTTTAAACCCAAGTTAGCTGGGAACATCCTGAACTCACTGAGAAAACCTAAAAACATCGTAAGTTTTCTGCCCTCATACAGACTGGGAACTCAGGTAGAAACAAAGTTTGATCAATGAGAAATATGCTTGATATCTTCCTGGTTTTTTGTTTGTTTGTTTGTTTCTAACATCTGAGTTTTGTGGCCTAAGAAACTTGTCTGAGCCACAGCTTTCTAGCTTAGCTAAAAGATACAGCTTATAAGATACTTACTGTGCCTGTTGGTAGAGGTGCATCAAACAGAACTTTTGGCCAAATACCCAAGGGCTGAGGGTTATAATCAGGCCAAAAACTAATTGTTGTCACCACAGAATGAATTTCTGGTTTATGCAAATGTGGTAGGTTTTCTATAAGAATGACTTTAATTATACTCCTCCCTGTGTTCATGTCCCCCTTGCTATGTAACGGGAATGCCCTTCCACTCAGATTCAGATTCTGGGCTCAGGGTTTTTTGGGGACCCTGCAGGGTTTCACTCTGTCATCCAGGCTGGAGTGCAGTGGCACGATCATGGCTCAGGCTCACTGCAGATCTGAACTACCGGGCTCAAGCGATCCTCCCACCTCAGCTTCCCGAGCAGCTGGGACTACAGGTGTGCGCCACCACACTCAGCTAATCTAGGCTCAGTTTTGTACTTATGTTAGAGTTATCTGTGGGTCTTCCAAGTGGGGATGCCCAGTAAGCCTTTAAATATATAATGTAGGATCTCAAGAGAGACATTTGAGCTGGAAATACAGATTTGGCATCCTTAGCATATTGTCGTCGGAATGACTGACATCCCTCAGGAAGAGTGTTGGCAAAAGAGCAAAGGACTTGGGGGCAGAACCCCTGGGGCCAGAAAAGGAAGAAGTGTCTGCACAGAGAGGCAATGAAGAAAGAGTTAAAAGACAGCTAGGAGCCACAGGGAGATGATGGTTTTGAGATCTACAGAGTGGTCACAGGTATCAAAAGCAATCTAAGGTCCAAGGAGATCTTGATAGGAGCAATTTTAGGGGAATGGTAGGCTTGCTTTCTCATTGCTTTTGAATCCCTGTGACTACTGCCTTGTGACCAAGCCCAGGCTAGCCTGCTGCATGATGAGAAACCGCATGGAGAAAGACCTCAGTTATCCCAGCTGACCCAGGTAGCCTTACCAACTAGCCTTACCATCTTATGGTACAGCTGATGACAACATTACCACTGAGTTATTTAGCTTTCCTTTCTCCCTGGTAGTAACCCACAGAACACTTTTGACTCCTGGACTGAAGAAATGTTTAATGGTGAGGATACAATTTTTTGAGGAGATTCCACAAATAAGAGCTCTGTGTACTATCTGAAGAAAATATACTCTACTTTCTGAAGCAGATATAAAATTATTGTCATCAATTCCATTTTTAAAAATTCCTGATGTTTGCATGCCTCATACCTACCCTTTAGAAAAATGTGTTCTTAAATCTTGGGCCCAGAAATGTGGCAATGGGCCCAATTTAATTGGCTTCCAGGGTAATACAGTTCTCTGTATTTCCATCTTCAACTTGGCCTTTGTGGTATGCAAATTTTCGCGTATTCCCTGGCAGAGCATGATAGGTGCATCTTTACCAATAAGAAATGCTTGCTCTCTTAAGGACCATTGCTCTGGCTACTTATTCAGTAGATTTTGGTGTAGGAACCACTTTCTCTGCAGGCAGTCTCTGGTGGTTAGCAAGCCCTGCTTATGGGCATTTTAATCTGCAAAGTGCTGAATTAAAGGCTCTGTTTTGTTCCAGCAGCCTTTAAAAAATGTAATAGCTGCTATATCATCTTGTTTGAACATCTTGTATAAGTACATGACAAGGCAATTCCAAAATCCCTTGTCTGCCTTGAGGTTTGTCTTTGGCTGAAGAAAAATGGTGAAAGCGGCCTCTTATCTTCCTGTTTACAGTCAGTCAGTCTGCTTTATTAGGCTGCATGCTAATTACTTTCTGAAAACACAACTGAAGATTCATGGCCTGAATAGAATTAAATTACTAAAAGCTACATATAGCTTTGGAGGTTATTTTATTTAATGTTATGAGGGCTAAAACACCAAATAATTATATAAAATTAGAATTATGAAATAATCTAATCTCTGTATTCTGCCTTATGCTATTTAAATTTTATAAAAGTTTTGATTCAAAAGGATATTATATT
>NW_016809035.1:577763-646619 GCF_001698545.2 Rhinopithecus bieti
CATGGCCTGAATAGAATTAAATTACTAAAAGCTACATATAGCTTTGGAGGTTATTTTATTTAATGTTATGAGGGCTAAAACACCAAATAATTATATAAAAATTAGAATTATGAAATAATCTAATCTCTGTATTCTGCCTTATGCTATTTAAATTTTTATAAAAGTTTTTGATTCAAAAAGGATATTATATTCTTTCTAAAGTTTTCCAGTTAATGTTATCTATATTTACATATTAGAAATTTCTTGAAAATTTTTTTCATAACCTGGAGAACTTTCATAATCATCATGAACTATTCCAGCATTTTATTCTGCTAAATTAAAAATGTACATTTATACTTCAACTGAGTGATAGGAATTCAAAATCCCAAGCATACAAATAATTTCTTTTTACTCTGAGTTACGTCTGAAATACCTACCTATGTTTGAAAGTACATGTTCGGATATTAATAATGACTCTGAATGGCATGTCTTATTCTATTATTGTGCGGATTAAATTTGATGGTAACTATACAGTCACTTGCTCATTGATCAAATGCACATTCAGGGAGCCCAGAAATGACATTAAAGTTGGCATTCTGTTACTCAGCTTTCCAACGGTCAAAGCCAATACCAAAACACATTTTGGCCGAATATTGTGGCTGAAGCCAAACTTTAGTACAACCCTCATTTCCAGGAAACAGTGATTGAAAGGAAGTCCACCCAGCACTTTGGGAAACCAAGGCAGGCAGATCACGAGGTCAGGAGATCGAGACCATCCTGGCTAACATGGTGAAACCCCGTCTCTACTAAAAATACAAAAAATTAGCTGGGCATGGAGGTGGGTCCCTGTAGTCCCAGCTACTTGGGAGGCTGAGGCAGGAGAATGGTGTGAACCCAGGAGGCAGAGCTTGCTGCTCAAATTAGCAGGGAATATAAAGTTAGGCCAGAAATAGGATTTGGTGATCAAGGATACAGAGCTTTCTTGTGAGTTCAGGGATGCTTAGATTACATATACCCTTGAGGAAAGTCTGCTAAATGTTACATCAATGCTAAGTGCTTTGTATGTACAGCCCAGAGGTCTGCTAGGTTGACAGGCCCTGCTAATTAGTAGTTGCACCTCAACCTGCCTCCCAGCACCATCGATGATCCCAGTTATTTCGGGAAGACACCCAAAGGTGTGATTCAAACCTTTCTTCTGTTGCTTGGCATCATGTGTCTACTGACATTGTCTATGCAGCTGCTTGGAGAAGGCTCCCCACCCCACATTGCTGCCACCCTGCATGGGAGTGCCCAGGACCCTGCCAAGAACGGTACTGAAGATTTGCCTCTGGGTACTTTCAGATTTCAACTCCTGAGGTGCCTGAGCAGTATTTGCCAAAGGTTTGTTTGCCAAGGGTTTGGGCAGCGTGGTGGAGTAGCTAGGTGAACATGGTTTCCTTCATGGTTGCTTCTAAAGCAACTTGACTTACGCTCAGAGCACCTCAATTCCTCTCGAGTAGCCCCATCTGCCTCCATACTTCCCTCTCCCCGAGGGCTAAAAATGAGACACTATTTCATCGCCTTTCTGGGTTTTTTCCCCTTTTGCTACTCAGCCCTTCTCCTCATGAAAACACCTCTCCTTTTCCAGTTAAACAAACAAACAAACAAACAAAAAACAGACAAAAAACACCAAAAAATCAAAACTGTGTAGTTTGTGTAGAGGGTAGGGGGATAGGAAGAATATACCGTCTCTCCAAGAATATACGTCTCCTGTCTTTCCCAGGTTTGGATGTTGTACTCGTTTGTTTTTTTTTAATTGTTGCATAACAAATCACCACAAACTTAGTGGCTTACAACGACACCCATTTTATTATCTCGCAGTTTTATAGGTCAGAAGTTCTGCAGGTCAGAAGTCCAGGCTGGCTCTACTGTGGTCTCTCCTTAGGGTTTTTTTCTCTTCTGCTAATGGCTGGAGAAAACTTGCAGCTTTTAAAGGGCTTGTGTGATGAGATGAGGCACACCCAGACCACCTCCTTTTTGAGGAGGGATATCTCACCATAATCACAGATTCCACTTGAACTCAAAGGGGAGGGCATTGTATGAGAGTGAGGGTCATTGGGGATCATTCTTAGAATTCTGCCTACCACATAGGTATATTAGAATTATCCTTTTGATCAGGATCAAATATACGGGTTCTCAGTCATCTCCCCTCTTCTCTAAGATTCTAGGTTTGACAGTCTGGAACAAAGCTGAGGGACCTGTATGTTTCACAGGCCCGGCAATGTGATTCTGAGGCAGGGTCTTCTGGGGAGTGTTGGAATATTAACCCAAAAGGATCTGCAATATGTACATCATCTTTTATCCTGAATTAACTCTTTCAGGTTTGTATCGTTTCCTCCATTTAGAGGTGAGGAAACCAAGGTACAACGAGTCTAAGCAACTTTCCCAAGATCTCACAGTAAAGTGGGAGAAGCCAGGTTTAGCACTCAGGAAGTATGGTTTGCAAAACTGCATGGTTCCTCACTCTTAGAAGTGGATTAATACTAAGATAAGGACCTAGAATTTTGTGAGAGGCAGACAGGAGGATTTAAGCTTAATAAGACTGAGGTGATGGCCAGGAATCCCAAATACAGGGAACTAGTAGACATACTTAATACTAGTTAAGTTTAACTTCTCTTGGACAAAGTTCGATTTTATTCACTGCATATATCTTGAATTGCTTACCTATGTTCAGATCAACTGAACATTTTTTGTTGAGTGCCTATTATTCATTCCTTAATTCATTTAAAAATATAAATGAATTTATGAGCAGAAGAAAAATATTTGAATATGAGGTATGGGTTGATCCACATTGGTAGCTTTTAGGAGAAATTTCTTTCTTTTTTCTTTTTTCTTTTTTTTGAGACAGTTTCTCACTCTGTTGCCCAGGCTGGAGAGCAGTGGTGCAGTCTCAGCTCACTGCAGCCTCCTCCTCCTCAGTTCAAGCGATTCTCCTGTCTCAGCCTCCCGAGTAGCTGGGATTACAGACGCATGCCACCACACCTGGCTGATTTTTGTAATTTTAGTAGAGACAGGGTTTCACCAGATTGGTCAGGCTCGTCTTGAACTCCTGACCTCAGGTGAACCACCCACCTTGACCTCCCAAAGTGCTGGGATTATAGGCGTGAGCCACCGCACCCAGCCTGTAGGAGAAATTTCAAGTGGAGAAACAGATGAATATTTACCAAAATTCAGAAAGCCCTCTAACCTGAGTATTGCATAATACATATGGTCATGATGTACAAATAAAAAGAAACTCACTGTCAAACACTCATTATACTGTGAGTTCCAAAACACAGCATCAATAATTTAGGACATTTTTACAAAGTAAAATCATATAAGCTGTTAGATATAATATTACACACTCTTATTTCCAATCCATAGCAGAAGAATGTCTTAAATATTTATAAAGAGAGTATTTTATTTGTTCAACTGTTTTATTTTCTGACTTCATTTAAAAAAATTATTTCTCAAGCATATATTTTCTGCTAGTTGTGTGTTGAGACTTGTGTTAGGAGCTAGCAGTATAAGACATCATGAAATATATTTCCTTCAGGAGCACATGGCCTGGTGAAGGGAGACGAACATGCAGACAGAAAATAATACATATTTTCCTTATGTTTTCAGGCTTTGGGATAGTTGGTAGTGTATTTATTGTATTCTTTTTTTAGATTAAGCACCAAAGCCCTTGCCTTAAATTTATCAGTGCTGAGGAGTCACCTGAAAAGTTGTCTGGAGATTAAAGAAAAACTTACTAAGTAGATCATTTGAAAATGTAACCAGCATTCTATTTAAAAATGTTTGTCCCGACCCAGCGCAATGACTCACGCCTGTAATCCCAGCACTTTGGGAGGCTGAAGCAGATCACCAGGTCAAGAGATGGAGACAACCCTGGCCAACAAGATGAAACCCCGTCTCTACTAAAAATACAAAAATTAGCTGGGCGTGGTGGCACGCGCCTGTAGTCCCAGCTACTCAGGACACTGAGGCAGGAAAATTGCATGAACCCTGGAGGCAGAGGTTGCAGTGAGCTGAGATCATGCCACTGCACTCCAGCCTGGTGACAGAGCGAGACTCCGTCTCAAAAACAAATAAATAAATAAAATTTAAAAAAAAATAATAAGCTTGTCCCATGCTTCCTAACTTTTCTGGCCGCCTGTGAAATGTGGGAAGTGCTCTGATGGGGCAGTGACTCTAACCAGAGACATCTTGGAAGGCTCTTGCTGACTTTGTGCTAGGGCTTGAAGAATCTGCAAGGGATCAGGTGCTTCAGTAACGGTGCAGGAAGAGGACTTGACTCAGAGGGAATAGCATGTGCAAAGGCACAGGGGCATAGTATAGCGTGACAAAGACTCTTTGCTTCACTAAACTTTAGCCAGGCATATGAAGCTTCTCCTGGGCCCCTTGTAAAATCCAGTTTTAACAAGAACTCTGCTAAGCCAGTGTAGCAAGGACTCCCCCATCCTCGATATCTGATCAGATTCCTTATCCTCTATCCTCCCCCAGGTGATGTCTGATGACCCTGACCTGTCTTCAGGAAAACTCCTGTTAGATCAGGTTAGCCAGAATTCCCCTTAACCCTGAGGTTTCCTTTTAATAATTTCCCATCCACTGGCCCCCGCCCTGCTATAAATTCCCACCTGCTCATGCTGTATTTGAAGCTGAGCCTAATCTCTCTCCCTCACTGCAAAATTCCATTGCAGTGGCCCCTATACCCATTGCAATAGTACTGAATACATCCACCTTACTGTGCTGTAGTAAGTGCAATTTAATAATTTTTCTTTAACAATACAGGAAATGAGAAGTATTAGTTGACTGAGACTGGAACATAGGGAGCATGAGAAGAAGACGAAGGAGGCTGGGTAAAGCTAGTTCAGAAAGCATCCTGTATACCACAGTAAGGACTGTGGACAGTTCCTGGAGTCCAAAAGGAGTCAGCGAGGCTTTAAAGCAAGGGAGTAATCTGATTTATATTTTAAAAGAAGAGACCTCTCTGGCAGAAGCCTGGAAGATTGAGTAGAGTGGGCTGGTAGAGGCAGGGAGACCACCCTAGTAAGCAAGAAATAATAAAGTAGGTAGGTGTGAAGATAAAGAAAGAGGAGCAAATCTGAAAAAGTAACAGGAATGTGGTTCTTACCATCCACCCCCACCCCCCAATCTCTCAACAAACACAGCCCTTCAGAGTCAAGGTGAAGATGATGGAAATTAGGAAGTAGTGATTAGACATGGAGCCTTCTGGTGCCGAGTTAATGGATGAGGGCTTTGTAATGCAACCCAGGATCTTTATCATAATATCAAAGTAAGGGGAGAGTTGGGGTTGAGAGGCAGTGGTGGGGGTGGGGTGAATATCATTCACAGACCGGATGCAAGTTGCTGGAGGTGATTTACTACAGCCTTCTTGATAGGTCTGATTAACTTTTGATATTGTGGGACAAAGATGAATTTATTGTTCCCTCTGTATTCTACTCTTGGTTCCAGAAACTTCTCCCAGATTGCCATATAACTTGTTTTCTCATTTTCTTCAGGTCCCTGCTGAAGATGAGGAGGAAGAATTACTGGTGAAAACCAGAAGTTTGAAAAAATAAATCCAAATTGCTCTTTTGTCTAGTGTTTTGGGAAACAAGGAAGAGGAAATGAAATCTATGTTTTAAAATTTTATTATTTCTGTTATTGCACATTCACAATTCACTATATTTCATGCATTCTTTAAAGATCTAATTTTTTATTGGATATTGAGTATCTACAATGTGATAACTATAAAACACCTGTAAAACTTAAATAACAATACCATGATACCTATATATTCAATATCTAGTTTAAGCATAGGCTATTATTACCATAATTTTGAAGCCAACTCTGTCTACCTCCTTGGTTCCTTCCCTCTCCCTCCTTCCCAGAGGTAACCACTATCCTGAAATTTATATTTAATTTCTATATTTTTCTTTAAGATTTTGAAGAAAAGCAATCTGTAATAATATGCTGCTTAGTTTTCTGTATTTTTGAACTTTATGTAAATTGAATTATACTGAATCTAGTCTTCTGTGGCTTGATTTTGTTGCTCACATTACACTTTTGAAATTCAGCCAAGTTCATTAATTTTCACTGTTGCACTTTAAGAAACAAGCCACACACAGAAAGATGAATACTGCATGCAATGGTTAATACTGAGTGTCAACTTGATTGGATTGAAGGATGCAAAGTATTGATCCTGGGTGTGGCTGTGAGGGTGTTGTCAAAGGACATTAACATTTGAGTCAGTGGGCTGGGAAAGGCAGACCTACCTTAATCTAGGTGGGCACCATCTCATCAGCTGCCAGTGCAGCTAGAAAATAAAGCAGGCAGAAAAATGTTAAAAGACGAGACTGACCTAGCCTCCCAGCCTACATCCTGCTCCCGTGCTGGATGCTTCCTGCCCTTGCACATCAGACTCCAAGTTCTTCAGTTTTGGAACTTGGACTGGCTCTCCTTGCTGCTGAACTTGCAGATGGCCTATTGTGGGACTTTGTGATCATGTGAGTTAATACTTAAAAAACTCCTATATATATATCCTATTAGTTCTGTTCCTCTAGAGAACCCTGACTAATACACTGCATGTTCTCATTTATTTTGTGTGGAAGCTACAAGAAATTGAATGCAAAGAAGTAGAGACCAGAATGGTGGTTACCAGAGCCTGGGGGTAGGGGGAATAGATAGATATTGGTCAAAGGGTACAATGTTTCAGTTAGACAGAAGGAATAAATGATAAGTATTTGAGGCCAGGCATGATGGCTCATGCCTATAATCCCAACACTTTGGGAGACCAAGGCAGACAGATCACCTGAGTCAGGGGTTCAAGACCAGCCTGCCAACATGGCAAAACCCCATCTCTACTACAGATACAAAAATTAGCAGGGTGTGGTGGTATGTGCCTGTAATCCTAGCTGCTCGGGTGGCTGAGGCAGGAAAACCACTTCAACCTGGGAGGCAGAAGTTGCAGTGAGCCGAGATAGAGTCTGTCTCAAAAAACAAAAAACAAGGTAAGTATTTGAGACGGTAGGTATGCTAATTAGCTTGGTTCACTTACCCTGTATTATATACATATACCATAGCATCACTTTGTAACCCATAAATATATACAATTATAATTTGTCAATATCAAAATAAATAAATAAATAGATAAATAACATTTTTTAAAAAAGAACAAGCCATGATCTATGTATCCATTCTCTTATTAATGGATTTTGATAAATTTCATTTTTTTAAGAAAATTATTACAAACATTGCTGCTGTAAACGTTTTGTCTTCTGATATTTATGTGCAAGAGTTCTTTAGGAAATCTGCCTAGGAAATCTGATCCTAATAGTATTTATTTGTCCTTTATTTTAAAAAATGGGTCTTCCCAGAGATTTGCCAATTTTATTAGTCTTTCAAAAACAAAAAAAAAAACCCAACTAGGTCACCCTAGAATTCACAGGAAAAAAACCCCACAATGTTTTAGTTTTGTCAGGTCTCTCTGTGGTGTATTTGTTCTCTATGAATTTCTGCTCTTATGTTTTTTCTTTCTTTGGGTCTACTTTGTTCTTTTTCTAACTTCTGAAGCTGGATTCCTAGCTAATTAATTTTTAGCCTTTATTATTTTATAGTATATACATTTAAGATACTGTAAATGTCCCTCCAAATGCTCCCATACCTATATCTCACTAGTTCTGACAAGTAGTAGTGTTGTTCACTTCTAAATACTTGCTAGTTCTCATTATGATTTATTTGTTTTATGAGCTATTTAGATGTGTTCTTACATTTCTAAATGTATGATTATTTCTGTTTTAAAAGTGGATTTCTAAATTAATTGCATTATAGGCAGAGATTGTGGTTATCAATTTTTTGCTGAGACTCTTTCATGGTTAGTACCAAGTCATTTTTCATAAATTATTCCATGGAAGTTGAAAAGAATGAGCCAGGCGTGATGGCATGCACCAGTAGTTGTAGCTACTTAGGAGGCCGAAGTGAGAGGACTGCTTGAGTCCGGCAGTTCAAGGCCAGCTGGTCAACGTAGTGAGACTCTATCTATGAAAAAATATATATATAAAGAAAACAATGCATATTTTTCTTTTCTTAGATTTAATACACTATAGATAGAGATTACATCAAGCTTGTTCACGGTTATTTAAATCATATTTCAAATTTTACTGGCTTCTTTGTTCACTTGACCATAAACTTCCCTTGCTTAATGTATTGGCTTGCTGTAGGAACTTGTGTTTATTCCGTGTGTATACTGCACCTACCCTGAAGCCTCTCTTTGAATCTCATTTGGTGACTCTGAAACTTACTGATCTACTTTACCTTGCTAGGTCATATGTAATAATAAACAACCCCCCAAATCTCAGTGACTTACAACCACGAAGATTTATTAGTTGTTCACATTACATGTTATTCTCCGGCCAACTCTGCTCTATGTTTTCTTCATTCTGGAACCTACGCTAGAGGAGTAGCCCATACCTGAAGCAGGTCTGCTTTGTGTCAGAAGGCAAAGAATAATGCAGAACTACTGAAAGGCTCTGAAAGCTTCTTCTTGGATGAGGCATACAATACTTCTATGCACATGGCCAACCCTGATGTCAGGGAGGTGTGGCGTTATTATCATATCATAGGTGGAGAAGAGAATGATGGAGAACAAAACCACAGTCTACAACACCTGCCTTTTTGTTCTCTTTGAATAGTATCTACACAGAATTTTTAAACTATATCTTTCAGTAACTGGTTTAGAGCTGCCCCTGCCTGGCCCCAATTACATGGTACGTCTAGTTCAAAACAGCTGGACTGGATGATTTGTGTATGCTTTGATTATATGTGCTTGTAACTTTTACATGTAGTTTTGTCTCACCTGAACCATTTGATTGAAGATGATTAAGAATCTGCTAAAATAGTGAAAAATGCACATAAACATATATATCCAGTTTTGTTTGCCAGTTAAGGAATTTTTAAAAAAACTCCCTGAATTTCATGCAGGAGCCATAGGTCCCTACCATTTTTGCAGTTGTCTATTCACACATCTGTATTGTCTACTAGACGACACTGTGAGGTGGGGTTGCATTTTTGTTCACTTCTGGGTCCCAGCTATTAGCACAGTTGCACATAATAAGGCTGTGATTTTAAAAAAATTGTGTTAAGTGAATAATCAAACCGAACTACAAGTTGAATACGAGTCCAGGGTTCCAAATTGAATGAACAAGATCAAATTAGTAAAGATAAGCTATACTCACTAGAAGTCCATGATAAAAAGGAGAAACTATTTATACAAAATTAACAGTCTTTGGAGATTGTCTTGCTTCTTTTTGTTAAGTGTGATGAAGAACAAAAAACCTGGACAGATTGAAGGTAGCTTTTATATCAATGTAACTGAACTCTTCCACCACTTCCTCTTTTAAGGGGTTGTAGCCAGAACATGCCAGGCTGATAATGATTTTTATTTTATGTCATACCCTTCTGAGGGGATAACCAATAAAGGCTGACAGTCTGGATGAATGATTAGGTACTAGCAGCAAAAGATGGGGCCATGTCATGAGTTTTTTATTTGAGAACCAGCCTCTCCTCCATACACAGAACCACCAGTAGATGTCATATCTGATCTCTGTTGTTGGGCCTGCTGCCTGATTTTCAGTTAATTGTTTCCATAACACAATGTTTTTCCATATTGTGGCATGCTTCCTATTACACAGGACACATTTTCTTTACCATCTCCCATAAGCACACAGATATGATGTGTTTGTTTATTTATTTATCCATGCAATAAAGATTTATCATGTGTCTACTCTGTGCCTGGTATTGAGACTACAATTGTGAGCGAAACAGATATGGTCCCTACTATCTTGAAGAATTCTACTGGGGAGGACAGTTAATTCAATGAGTAATTTCCAAAAATTGTAATTTGGGTTTTGTTGGTTGAAGTGCATGATACTAGGAGGACAAGTCAAAAAATTAGCCAAATATAGCCTAAGAAGCCAGGGAAGTTCTCCAGGGAAGCAAGGTTTCTAGTGAATTCTGAAAGGCGACTGAGTTAGGCAGACGAGAACCAGGAGGAGAGCCGAATGTTTGTTCTTTTAATGAAAAGAGTGAAGAGAGAGTGTCCCGAGTGTCCCATTAAACACATAGCCTCTGGGCTAGGCTTCCTGGGGGTCTAATCCTCACTCTGCCATTTATTAGCTCTGCTTCAGTTTTCTCATCTGTACAATGGGGAGTGTGATAGTACCTGCCTCGCAGGATTACTGTCAGGATTAAATGAGTTAATCCATGCAGGTGTCTGACATAGAATAAGCAATCGATGCACATTGGCCCTTATTTTTCTTTGTTGGAATATTCAGCAAAACCCATTGCATCTCAATTCTTTCCCAGATTAAAAAATTCTCTACCTGTGAATCGGAACTATGCTAACACAATGAACTCCAGTCTGCCAAATTTCATTTCTGAAGTAAAGCCACCTTTGGGTTTTGATTGTCGTGCCTGTCTTGTGTAGATGGTACATGGAACTTGGCCAAGTTCCACATGACAACATGAAGTGTTCAGCTCCAAGCCACGTGATATAGTTATAAATCATATAATAAAATATGTTATCTTAATCCCACAGGAGATCCCATAGATATCATGGCCATGTGGATAGAGACAAAGTCCTTGAACTTTAAAATACCAAACCACAGACTCATTTCAGTTATTGGTACACAGATTTCTGTAGTGTCTTTTTAAATTCAGTCAGCTTTAATTACAAGCTTTTAGTCTCACTTGACAATATAATCCCTTCATTCTCAGGGCTGCACAGCATATTCAATCACTTAGCTTTCCTGATTGTTTAATGAAGATCTTTATGGTTGCATTTTGGGAAGTGCTTTCAGTCTCTTTCCAATAACAGGAACACTGAAAAAGATGTATAGGACATAATTAAATGGGCTCATGCTGTTGTTGAGATTAGAAGAAAAAAAAGGCTGGGCATGGTGGCTCATGCCTGTAATCCCAGCACTTTGGGAGGCCGAGGCAGGCAGATCGCTTGAGGTCAGGAGTTCGAGACTAGCCTGACCAACATGGAGAAACCCTGTCTCTACTAAAAATACAAAATTAGCCGGGCATGGTGGTGCATGCCTGTAATCCCAGCTACTTGGGGGGCTGATGCAGGAGAATTGCTTGAACCTGGGAGGCGGAGGTTGCAGTGAACCGAGATCGCACCATTGCACTCCAGCCTGGGCAAGAAGAGCGGAACTCCGCCTCAAAAAAAAAAAAAAAAAATAATAATAATGTCTACAAACATACTTGATAGAAAAAGCCCTTTGAAAAGAAGAGCTCATCTTTTAAATTACAAAGTATGTTTGCTTTCTGAAATTGTACTCTACTCCAGAATATCAGTCAAATGCCCACCTGAGTTGAGTCTTGTTAAATTTTAGGTTTCTAATTTTCCCGTTATTCACTTCTCAGCAATCTTTTTGATTTTCAAATGATGCCAGAACTTTCTTTATATCTATTTTTAAAAGTCACAGATTCAATCCCAATTTTATTTGCATCTACATATAGACATGCAGAAAAAATACTGTAAGACATGAGTCATGGTTCTCTTTGGGTTCTGGGATAAAGGGAAGCCTTGTTTTTGTTGTTATAGTTTTCCTATGTATAATTTTAGTTTAATAACAAAAATATGAGTGTGTGGTATTGGTTTTCTGTGTGGACCTAGAAAATAGTTCGCAGTCCTAGGTAATTCTATTTGGATACAATTCACTTATTTTTAAAACAAAAAAAGCCAATCAAATAAATTAGCTAGTAAAGGAAGTTTTAAATTTTGTTGGAAAATTCCTCAGTTCCAGTATGCTTTGCTTGTCAAAGGTTAATACACAGTATCTACGACTTGGCTTTATAGGGTTCTTAAGGGTCTTGCCTTTGGATTGATTCATTATTGAGATGGAGTTAAATTTTCTGGAGAAGAGAATTCCACTGCTCAGCAGGCTAGCTGCCTTTAGACGGGTGACATTAACTCTACTTATTGCCAACCTAGCCAAAAAATCAATAAAAGCTGGTGGACTAAGACAAGTCATAAATTTGATTTCTATATCCAAAATCACTTCCATTCCAGGCCGACCTCACATTGGCAGTCTGATTTGATTACAAGGTCATTTTCCCACACGTTGTACTCAGCAGTTTGAAAAGTACAATGTGTTGGTTAAAATATGATCCTTGGGGGATATTTGCTCACTTTACAACCAGCTCCTCCATTTGCCATAATTCAGCCCAATGGGCAGTTGCTCCTCAGGGAAGCCAGTGTGCTTTAAAACCCTTGGAGTTGTCCCAACCCCATCGAGAGAGGCCCTGCAGAGTCTGCATGGGGTTCCATGCCGTCCTGTCATCAGTGCTCACTCTCAGCTTTCCTCTGACCTCATTTCACATCAAACCTTTAATAACAATCTACAAGGAAGCCTTTGTGCTCCCAAATGTTCCCCTATTTATGATGGCTCTAATATGGGGGAAAAGACTTAACCTAAATATTTGATTGAAATGTTTCTCTTAGCCTCAGAATAATCATTTTTATAATAATCATATATTTCCATTACTTAGAACTTCAAAACCACATTTACAGCAACAGATCTCATTGATTTAATATCAGAGTGGAAACAGATCAAGTACACTAATGATTGTATCTAGTAAATGAAGAAACTGAGGCCCAAATGGAACCAATGGGACTAGCCCAAAGTCATATGGGTAGCTCTAAACAGAGCTGGGATGAAAACCTTTGGTCTGGCCAGACACGGTGGCTCACACCTGTAATCCCAGCACTTTGAGAGGCCAAGGTGGGTGGATCACTTGAGGCCAGCAGTGTGAGACCAGCCTGGTCAATGTGGTGAAACCCTGTCTCTACCAAAAAATACAACAATTAGCTGGGCATGGTGGTGCATGCCTGTAGTCCCAGCTACTCGGGAGGCTGAGGTGGGAGAATCGCTTGAACTCGGGAGGCAGAGGTTGCAGCGAGCCAAGATGACACTACTACACTCCAACCTGGGTGACAGAGTCAGACTCTGTTTCAGAAAAATGCAAAAACCAAAAAACAAACCTTTGGTCTTCTGACTTCCAACCCTATGCCCTTTCCCCTTATCACTTTTGGCTAAGGAGCTATGACATTTCATATTATTATTAATAATGGTCACTACAATTTATTTAGCCCTTATTAGGTGCCTGACGCTGAGTATCACATTCAATTCTGACAACAGCCTGATGGGGTAAGTATGCTTACTATCCCATTTTACAGCTGAGAAAATTGAGTCACAGAATAAGTAATTTATCTGACATTTTAAATGACAGTGAGTAAAAGGGAGGACTGAAATTTAAATCTAGTTCTTTCTGACCTCAGAAAACAAGTGTTTAACTATTTAGTACCATCCTTGGTTCCTAGAACCTTATCCTCTTGGCAAAAGATATGAAACTATCTTTTAAAGCCTGTTGGCCTAGAAAGCTTAAGTTATCCTACTTGATATGAGCAGATTGTTATCAGACAGCCCAAATGAATTAAAATGCTTTCTCTCATCCTGGCCCACAACAGTTCAAATATAATCCTTTAAAAACAGGAGCCTTTTGTCTTACAGTTGCTAACCCCCCATGAAGTCTATCTTACACTAAATTCTGCTTTTTATGGTGACTTGGTATGAGCTAGGAGCAAAACCACAATAGAGCCTAAACAATGATTTCAAACACCCTAGAGTGGTAGCTGCTAAGGACAACATTTGACAAGCCAGGGATCCTGGGCAGAGGCCACTGGGAAGGACAAGAGGAGGGCGCCCATCTGGCTCGCCCACCAGATCCAGGCAGGCGCAGCACATCGTAAATAACCTCTTACACATGCCTCACTGCCAGCTCAAAATGGGTTTTGAGTACATTTGCTTGTTTTTAAAGAGGGTGTGAGCTAAAGGCTGTCATTTAAAATTGCCCAGAACCCATGTCACAAGAACAGGTGGGCCCAGATTTAAAGCAAAATAAATGAGAGGCTGAACTTACCAAAGCAAATATTATGGAGTGATTATTTTGCCTTAGAAAAGGATTACCCTTGGGACTCTTCAGAGCAGTGATCTCCCTTACTGCCATTAAAATGTAAATCTCTCGATTCAAATTTGGTTAAGACTCATGACCTTTAGAAAAATGCTTGCTTTATTGAGCAAGGAATCTATTCCTTGTGAAGGAGAAAAACAAGTGAAAGCTTGCTTTCTTTTTTACAAATACGGAATAAGGTCTGCAAAGCTCTATTTCCTTTTTCTTTCTAAATGTGAAAGCTGTTAGAGAAGCCCCTCTATGGGAGAGGTTTTGTTTTTAAATTTCACTTGACATTCTTTCCTGAAACACACTTATTAAAAGGTCAAGATTAGGTAGAGATACCAAACCCTTTTGCAGGCACATTTTATCTGCTGCTGAAAAGCTCTTTCTCAGTAGGTGGCGCTATAAGAATGAGATTACCATACCCGGGGGCCGACACATTCAGGATAGAAAGCAAAATTCCGCCCTTTCTTGGTCATCTTCCTGAAGGAAACAGCTTGCCTCTGCACCTTCATAGGATTCCTCTTTGCTCACCCCGAGCTGCCCTGCTCTGAATTGCTGGTTGAGCAGAGGGATGCCCACATTGTATCCTTCTTAGAATCCCAGAATGTGAAGGCTAGGAAGGACCTCTTATGTAATGGCTTAGCTTGCAGTCTTTTCATCCTGGAATCACAGGATCTGTAAAGGTTAGAGGAACCTTAGAAATAATCCCCAACACTCATGTTTTCTAAGAGGAAGTTGAGACTGAAATGAAGGACTCAAAACCGTCTAGGTAGTTCATAGCTCAGGCAGGACAAGAGCCTTAGCGGGCTTGCTTGACATCGAGTGCTTCCCAGTTATTGGGGAACATTGCAGGGCAGTGTGAGACGGAAATGATAAATGGTGTGTGGGGAGACAGTGGCCCCGCCTGGCCTGGGTTCAGGCAGAGCTCACTGACTGTGGGTGGACAACAGTAAAACATCAAGGATTTTCTCCCTCTATTCCCTATACTCACGATTGCCACCCTTGCAGGACTTAACGACAAATGTCAGGTGCTGAGTCCTTCTCTTTGATATGGTTTGGCTGTGTCCCCACCCAAATCTCATCTTGAATTGTAGCTCCTATAATTCCCACGTGTTGTGGGAGGGAACCGGTGAAAGGTACTTGAATCATGGGGCGGTTTCTCCCATACTGTTCTCCTGGTAGTGAATGAGTACCGTGAGATCTGATGGTTTTATACGGGGTTTTGCCTTTTGCTTGGCTCTCATTCTGTCTTGCCTGCCGTCATGTAAGACCATGCCTTTTGCCTTCTGCCATAATTGTGAGGCCTCCCTAGCCCTGTGGAACTGTGAATCCATTAAATCTCTTTTTCTTTATAAATTACCCAGGCTCAGGTATGTCTTTATCAGCAGCGTGAAAATGGATTAATACAGTCTTCAAGCTAACTTTCTCTTATTTCTGCCAACCAAACCACCACTTTCCCCAACACTCAGATTTATAACTTAGAGTCCCTGTTGTCTAGTCCCTTTAGTATGGATTCCCTGTGTGCTTGGAAACGTTCTTAGCTGCAGGGTATAGAAGCGAACAAAATAGATAAAATCCTTGCTCTTATAAAGAAAACAGAAAATAAATCGAATAAGTAAGTACATTAACTAGTATATTAGTGATGAGTGCTAAGGAGGGGGGAAAATCCAGAGTAGAAAGAGGGATGGAATAGCAATTGGGTCAGAGAAGGCCTTACTGAGAAAGTCCCTGAGTCAGGAGCAGGCTTTGAATCTTAGGAACAACAAGGAGATCAATAGACTATTTCTAAGTTCTTACCAAGTGCAGATTTGTTTTTTTCTTTCTCAATGTGTCCTCCTGATCCCCTATTTGTCCCTGTTGCGATCTCTTTAGGTAAGGTCCACCCCGAAACTGAACAGAGGAGGAGGAGTAAGCCGGGTGCAGGGAGTTGGGAGGGTGAAGAGAAGAGGGATAAGGAGAAAGTTCTAGTATGTGGTAAAGGCCTACTGTTCCTGAAGAGTCGTCTTATGCCAGACTAGAGGACTTACTGTCCTTGGAATCCACATTTGTGGCCTTGGTGATTATTTCCCCACTCTGCATCTTGGGGTCCCAAGTCACTATTTTCAGGTTTAGCTTTCCAAACCTGGACAGTCTTTTAAGACCCCGTAAAAATGCCATTTTTCTTAGGTGTGGGCAAGAAGCCCATCTCCACATGCTCATTCCCTACTTTGAGTCCTACAACGTTATAGATTATGTCTTTCATTTGCTATTTAATAATCCTCTACTTCGATTGGTTACTTATCTTTGACTCAACTGTGTGTTGACACGACACTGTTGTGAGCCACAGAAAGCTGGAGCTGTGTCTCACCCACCTACGCAGATAGTGCTTTGCAGATTACTTACTGTGTTGGGCACCTACAGTGAGAGAGGCAGCTTCCTCCTTTGCAAAATGAAAGTAGGAAAACCTGCCTCCGGAGATTTGTCAGGATTACATGAGACGTTGGAATGAAAGTCCTTAGTTCAGTGTTGGTTTGCATTGTAACCACTTAACAAAAGGTAATGGTGACTTGGTTGTCACTGAAAAGACGATTGGACTTGTAGCTGAGCTATTGGTTCTGCTACTTATTAGCTCTGTGACCTTGGACAAGTAATCTAACAGGATTCTTGGGTCTCTCTTTTCTCATCTGTAAAATGGGATAATAATAACTTCAAAGAACAATTTTGAGGCTCAAATTTCTAACAGTGTGTATGCAATCAATTCTCTGAAGGGTCTCAATCCCTTTGGGTATAATGCTGTGAAGTAGTTTTATTCTCCCCAATCATTGCTTCCAACTGTGCTATGTTGTATTGCTTTTTTCCTGGGGATAGTGCTCCCTTGGTGATATCTTGGACAGATTTAATAACTTCCTAGTCACCTTGTGATGCGGGCAATCTTGTTTCACAGTTTAAGACACAATGCAGTTTATTTTCATGACCCCAATATCAAGCTTGATTAAAAGTTCTGTTCCTGGCCCCAGGCAGATCATTCTCTTTTGTGGCCCTGGGAGCCTGGAGTGGAAGACCAAAGACCAGAGATGGCTCTGAGGTCATTGCCCTGCCCCCATTCTGCACCCCGCAGGCCCGCCCCACCTCGCCCCAGCTCTTGCGTATTTGAGGGCAGGGAGGAAGGTTACAGGAAGCAGAGGTATTCTTCTGTGATTGCCCACAAGGCCACAAGGGGTAGGGAAAAGTTGTGTCTCTGGTTTCCCTCCGGTTCTATTTGGGTTTATCTGATGCTAGCACCCTCTGTTGGAGTGGTGGTCTCCTCACAGTGGTATTGGTCTTCTCTCCAATACCACTCTTCTTTGGAGTGGTATTGGGTCTCCTCTGCCACTGGGGACCACTTTCCCTGGTTAACATCCCATCATTTGGTCCAGTGGTCATCAGGGCTGCTCAAAGACTCCTACTCTTCTTGCCTTGGTATTGCTTTACCCAGTGGAGCGACAAAAATTTCCAAATTCCTCTTCTGCACCCTCTAAAGGCCACAAAGAACAGGTATGGAGTGGGCCTTCACTGTCTTCTTCCCAGCCACACCACACTGCACCATGGATATTTCCAGCCCTGTGGGTATGGGCTATTCCACCAAGATATCCAACTTCAGTAAGAAGTTAAGTAAGCACCAGTCTGTTTCCAAAGTCCCCAAATCCAAGACTGCACATTTCAGGCACCTACTTTTTTTTCCTATACTGAGGAGAGAAATGAGAAGGTTTATGGGCTATTCCTGGGCTTCTAGAACATTCTCCAGGAGCTCTCTCTCCCCAGAGAATGCTTGGGGACAGCTTGATAACTGGCGCAGCAGGTACCAGAGATCAGCAAACAACCCACCAGGAAATGGGAAGCTCTTTTTCTTGCCAGCTTCCCTAATGTCTTAATCTGCTCAGGCTGCCATAACAAAAAGTAGCATAGACAGGGTGGCTGAAATACAGAAATTTACTTCTCACAGTTCTACGGGCTGGCAGTCTGAGATCAGGGTGCCAGCAATGTCAAGATCTAGTGAGGGCCTCATTCTGGCCTGCAGATGATTGCGTTCTTACTGTGTCCTCACATGGCAAAGAGCAAGCTCTCTGGTGACTTTTCCTCTTTGTATAAGGGCACTAATGCCATTATGAGGGCACCACCCTCGTGACTTCATCTGAACCGAGTTATCTCCCACAGGATCTGTCTCCAAATACAGTGTGTTGGGATTAGGGCTTCAACATGTGAATTTGGGGAGAACATCATTCAGTCAATAACACCTAACATCACAAGACATATTCCTGGCTTAGAGGAGAAAATGTTCTCTCTCCACAAAAACTGCACTTCCTTTAAGGCCAATAATGTTTTTCTCTCCTGCCTCTCCCTACCTTGGCACTTTGCTCTAGTTCCTTCATATTATTTAGAAAAAATGCTGGGGCCAGACACGGTGGCTCATGCCAGTAATCTCAGCACTTTGGGAGGTCAAGGTGGGCGGATTGCTTGAGCTCAGGAGTTAGAGACCAGTCTGGGAAACATGCCAAAACTCTGTCTCTATAAAAAGTACAAAAATTAGCCAGTCATAGTGGCACAGACCTATAGCTCTAGTTACCCGGGAGGCTGAAGTGGGAGGATTGCCTCAGCTTCCTAAGAGTCACTGGACTCTTTTGGTCATTGAGTCCTATGTGAGGGGTGACTGGTAGTAGATGGAAGTATTTGTACCAGTTCTGGGGCCTTTTCAGCAAACTTTGCAGGAAGACAGGTGATTTCAATGGCTAATGGCTTCTAGAAAGCTCCTTGAGCTTGGAATATGGAGATATCTAGCACCATTTGTCTTCAGCTTTGAGCCTCAGCCTATAGAATGTCCCAAAAAATCCTACTCAATATAGAGCTCCATATTTGAAAGTGCTTTGAAACAACACAACATTATACAAAGAAAGGCATTAGTCTTAGTATTACTTGTTTTATTATTACTAGTAGTAGTATGCTGTTTTATTTATTTCATACATCTTTTTCAAGTTCCTGCTATGGCCAGACCCTGTTTTAGGTACTAGGAAATACAGCAGTGAACAAGAGAGATCAAGTCTCTGCAGTCCTGAAATATGGACTATAAACAAGTAAGCAACTATGTAAACTATGGAAACCAAGTTATTCCATTTTTTTTTCTTTTTCTGAGACAGAGTCTCTCTCTGTCACCCCAGCTGTATATCCACTCACTGCTTCCTTTATAAATTACCTAGTCTCAGGTAGTTCTTTATAGCAGTGTGAAAATGAATTAATACAACCAAATATCTAATATCTGGGTACCCCATGGCACCATCTAGTTGACATGGAAAATTAACCATCACAATCTACCCCTTGTCATCTGCCTGATGGGCTCAAGTGATCCTCCCACCTCAGCCTCCCAAGTAGCTAGAACTATGGGCACATGCCACCACCCCTGGCTAATTTTTGTATTGTTTGTAGAGACCGGGTTTTGCCATGTTGCCCTGGCTGGTCTTGAACTCCTGAGCTCAAGTGATACGCCCACCTTGGCCTCCCAAATTACTGGGATTACAGGTGTGAGCCACTGTGCCTGACCCCGAGCTTTTTTTCTGAATAATATGAAGGAACTAAAGTAAGGTGCCAAGGTAGGGAGTCTAGACAGAGGGCATTAATTTAGGCTGAGTGTTCAGTGAAGGCTTTACTCAGGAGGTGATGTTTGAGCTGTGACTTAAAGGACAAGAGGGAGCTAAGAGTATGATAATATGGAATGCAGCCTCCTAGCAGGGTGCATAGCAAGTGCAAAATTTCTAAGGTGGAAACAAATGTAGTGGGTTCTAGTAACTGATCGAAGGTTGGTGCGGCTGGAGTGCGGGGAGACAGAAGGTAAGGTCAGGGGGATATGAAGGGACCAAAGTGTGTAAGGCCTTGTAGGTTATAGTTAGCAACTGGATTTTTTTCCAAGTACAAAGGAAAGCCATTAGAACAATTTTAAGGAGCAGAGGAGTGACATTGATTGATTCATGTTATACAAGGTCACTCTCCCTAAGTAGGGAGAATGTATTGTAGGGAGATGTAGTGGTTTGAATGGTGGTCCAAAAAAGTTATGCCCATGTCCTAAATCCTAGAACCTATGAATGTGACCTTATTTGGCAAAATGATCTTTGCAGGTATAATTAAGGATCTCAAGATGAGATCATTCTGGATTACTCAGGTGGGCCCTAAATCTGATGACAAGTGTCCTCATGAAAAGACAGAGAGGAGAAGGCACACAGAGGAGGAGAAGGTGTTTCAAAACGGAGACAGAGATAAGAGTGATGCAGCCACAAGCTGAAGAATGCCTGGAGCCACCAGGAGCTGAAAGAAGCAGAAGAGTTTTCTGCATTAGTCAGGGTTCTGCAGAGAAACAGAACCAACCAATGTGTGTGTATGTATGTTTGTTTGTTATCTTATTAAAAAGAATTGGCTCATATGATTATGGAGGCTGACAAGTCCCAAGATCTGCAATCAGCAAGCTGGAGACCCAGGAGATCTGATGGTGTAGTTTCAGTGTGAGTCCTAAAACTGGAGAACCAGGAGAGCCAGTGGTATAATTTCAGTTCAAAAGCTAACAAGCTTGAGACCCAGGAAGAGCCAATGTTACATTTGGAGTCTGAAAGCAGAGAAAAACCACATGAGGTCACAGCTCCAAAACAGTGAGGCAGGAGTTCCCTCTTACTTGCAGGAAGGCCAGCTTTTTTGTTCCATTCGAACCTTCAACTGATTGGATGAGGCCCACCCATATTAGGGAAGGCACTACTCAGTCTATAGACTGAAATGTTAAACTCATCCAAAAAGACCCTTACAGAAATATCCAGAATAATGTTTGACCAACGCTATGGTTTGGTCTGTGTCCCCTCCGAAATATCATCTTGAGTTGTAATCCCCATGTGCCAAAGGCGGGGCCTACTGGGAGGTGACTAGCTGATGGGAGTGGTTTTCCCCATGCTATTCTTGTGATAATGAGTGAGTTCTCATGAGATCTGATGGTTTAAAAATGTGGCACATCCCCCCTCATTCTCTCTCTTGCTGCCACGTAAGACGTGCCTTGCTTCCCTTTCGCTTTCCACCATGATTGAAAGTTTCTGGAGTTCTCCTCAGCCATGTGGAACTGTGAGTCAATTAAAACTCTTTCCTTTATAAATTACCCAGTCTCAGGTAGTTATTTATAGCAGTGTGAAAATGGATTAATACAACCAAATATCTGGGCACCCCATGGCACAGTCAAGTTGACATAGAAAATTAACCATCACCATCTACCCCTTGTAATCATCTTCTTAAACCATACTTAATCTCCAGATGAAGAAAATATCAAGGTTATAATTCTGCCAATTCTGCCAACTAACCTTCATACAGCCAAAAAGGCACTAACTCTTTCCCTAGAAGTCCTTGAGTGATATTTACTCTTCTCCATGGTATCCCATAACTTAAATACTATGATGTAAAATTAAAATACTTAAATACTATGACACAAAGTTAATACATCTATGTTGAATGATAAGGGAATAAAAGAGGGAAGAAAATAAAGATATTTGCCATACACATAAACATATTCATAACAAAATAAGGAGAAATACTCTTGGCAATTATAGTCTTTGTTTCTGTAACTGGTCAGGTGGTCATACCTGGTCTTTATAACTACCTTCTTCCACTACTTATTCTGTATTCCCTTTGCCTTCAGCAAGTACCTCAGCTGGTTGTGGTTCTTTACCTGGGGGGTAAGGCAAAACTTCATTCCTGGAGAGTCTGGGCCATTAGTAGTCCTGCCTGGATTAGGTTGTTGTAGTTTTCCTTTGGCCTTAATCACAGGGCATGGTAATGCTAAGAGATGTCATAAGGGATCTCCTGTATTTCAGCCATTTTCTTTCTCACCTCCACCGTGAAGTACTAGTTCAATTTCTCTTAGTAGTCAGGATCAATCATCCCAACTAGAGTCATGAGGAGCTCAAAGTAGCTAATCAGCAGTCTTAAGTTCCAGTTAAGTGAAATCATGTTTGTGTCTCTTGGTGGAAGCATTCTTCCATCTCAGGAAGAAGAGGACTATGATGTCTAGGCCAGAAGAGGATAACGTTGTGGGAACAGAAAGCAAAAATTTTGCTAGTGGGTCGCTGGGGGTAATAGTGAGTGATGCCACTCCCATTTTCACCTGTTGGCTTCTGGCCTCATGAACTCTGAATATGGAATATGGGAGAAACTGTGTCATATATTGGACACTGATTCAGAGCATCCACAGCCTTTGGAGAACCTTGTTCTAGTCCTTCAAGGTATTGTCACCTGCCTAGTGCTATAACCGAGTCTCCAAAAGGCCATTCTATCAACCCTTCAAGCCAGGTGCTTCAGGATGTTGGGAAACGTGGTAAGATTAAGACCATGGAATTCCATGAGCTTGGACCTATTGCTGTATTTCATTTGCCATTAAGTGAGTTCCTTGATGGGAAGCAGTGCTGTGTGGAATATCACACAGGCATTCTGAAAGGTAAGGCATTCTGAAAGTCCACAGATGGTAGTTTTGGCAGAAGCATTGCATGCAGGGAAGTCAAATCTGCATCCAGATAAAGTTTCTATTCCAGTAAGAACAAAATGCTGCCCCTTCTGTGATAGAGGTGATCTAATGTAATCAACCTGCCACCAGGTACCTGGCTGATCACCCCCAGGAAATGGTGGCATATTGGAGGCTCAGTGTTGTTCTCTGCTGCTGGCAGATTGAACATGCAACAGTTGTAGACAGGTAAGACTTGGTGGGTGGAAGTCCATGTTGCTCATTCCATGCATATCCTCCATCCCTACCACCATGGCTACCTTGTTCACGAGCTCACTGGGCAGTGGCAGTGGAGGTTGGGGAAGGAGGCTTGACTAGTATCCACAGAAAAGGTCATACCATCCACCTGATTATTAGAATCCTCTTCTGCTGAAATCACTCTTTGCTGAGCATTCACATAGGACCCAAATATTTTATTTTATTTTATTTTTTATTTTTATTTTTTCAGAGACGGAGTCTTGCACTGTCACCAGGCTGGAGTGCAGTGGCATGATCTTGGCTCACTGCAACTCTGCCTCCAGGGTTCAAGAGATTCTCCTGCCTCAGCCTCCTGAGTAGCTGGGATTACAGGTGCCTGCCACCATACCCAGTGAACTTTTTTTGTATTTTTAGTAGAGATGGAGTTTCACCATGTTAGCCAGGCTGGTCTTGAACTCCTGATCTCAGGCAACTCACCCGCCTCGGCCTCCCAAAGTGCGGGATTATAGGCATGAGCCACCGCTCCCAGCCATCTTCATATGTTTGCCCATTCCAAGAGTTCTACACATATGTTTTCTTCAAATTTCTGGTCACCAGTTTCTCAACTGTTTCATTTTCAAGTCCCTGACCATTCAGCCATGCCACTGGCCACAGCCCATGAACTGGTATGTAATTGCATGTCTGGCCATTTCTCCTTCTAAGCAAAGTGAACAACCAGGTTCATGGCTCAAAGTTCTGCCCACTGGGAGGATTTTCCTTCACCACTGTCTTTCAGGGATATCCCAGAAAGGGGCTCTAGTGCTGCAGCTGTCATCCCCTTTCCGGTGGTGCCTGCATATCATGCAGAACCATCTGTAAGCCAGGCCTGAGTTTTCTCTTCCTCTGTCAACTAATTGTAGGAAACTCCCCATAATGCTGTAGATGCAACTGAGAGAGAGAACGCAGTCTAGCAGAAGTGGGGACCATGGACATTTAGGCTGATTTTTTTTTTTTTTTGAGATGGAGGTTCACTCTGTCACCCAGGCTAGACTGCAGTGGAGCGATCTTGGCTTACTGCAACCTCCGCCTGCCAGGTTCAAGCGATTGTCTTGCCTCAGCCTCCTGAGTAGCTGGGATTACAGGCACGTGCCACTATGCCCAGCTAATTTTTGTATTTTTGGTAGAGATGGGATTTTGCTATGTTGCCTAGGCTGGTCTCTAACTCCTGACCTCAAGCAATCCACCCACCTTGGCCTCCCAAAGTGCTGGGATTGCAGGTGTGAGCCACCACACCTGGCTGGGCTGATTCTTCACGTAACTTGCCTATGCCACCAGGGCCTAGTTGGGCCCGATTATGGATGTACCACTTTCATTTGATGATGAAGTGCTGCTGTGCACATCCAATTTATGGCTTGGGTGGGTCAGAAAATTCCCAGTTCATGATGGGCAGCTCAGGTTACATGGTAACTCAGTGGCCCAGGGTTAAGCATTCAGTCTCCACTAAAGCCCAGTAGCAGGCCAAGAGCTTTTTCTCAAAAGGAGAAACAGCAGCAGTAGTTACCTGCAGAGGATGGCAGAGCTTTGCTCCAACATCCTAAGGATGTACATTGCAGTTCCCTTATAGATACCTGCCAAAGGCTACAAACAGTATCCCTATCAGCACTGATGCTTTAAGCATGATTGGATCTTCTTAGTTATGTTGCCCAGTGGCAGAGCAGCTTGCACAGCAGCCTGGACCTGTTGCAGAGCCTTCTCTTGTTCTAGGCCCCACTCAAAACTCACAGCTTTTTGGGTCACTCAGTAAATGGGTAGGAGGAGTAACACACTGAAATGAGGAATGTGTTGTCTGATGCGGCCCACACACATTAGCGAGGGCAATCAGCTTTATCCAGCCTATTGATTTAAATGTTAAACTCAACCAAAAACACCCCCACAGAACACTCAGAATAATATTTGACCAAATATTTTGGCATCCTGTGGCCCAGTCAAGTTGACACATAAACTTAACCATCACAAATTCTCCCCTAGCACCTTCAGAAAGAGTACAGTCCTGCTGACACCTTGATTTTGGATTCTTGACCTCCAGAACTGTAAGAGAATGGATTTATATTGTCCTAAGCCACCGAGTTTGTGGCTTAGAATACCATTAGTTTTCTAGGGATGCTGTAATAAATGGTATTACAGCATCCCTAGGAAACTAATCCAGGAGGTAAGCATTGAAACAAGAAATGGTTAAGGAGACAGTTTAGTAACTGACCTAGGCAAGAGACTATGATGGTGTAGACCAGGCTGGAGCCATGCAGAGAGTCAGAAGTGATATCTTTTACAGTTGTAGCTAGCAGGGATTGCTGGTCCATTAAATGTAGTGAGGGCAGGAAGTGGTTTGAGGAACGGAAGAATCCTAGGTTTGGGGCTTGAGTACCTCATTGGGTGAATGTATCATTTACTAAAACAGGCAAGACTGGGAAAGGAGCAGATTTTTCAGCAGGAAAATCAAGAGTTCTCTTTTGGACGTGCTATATCTGAGATGTTGGGTAAGGATTTTGGAGTTTAATTGGAGATGTCAGGGCTAGAGGTGAAAGTTGAGGAGTCATCATAAAAGGTAGCATTCAGGGTCGGGCGCAGTGGCTCACGCCTGTAATCCCAGCACTTTGGGAGGCTGAGGTGGGTGGATCACGAGGTCAGGAGATCGAGGCCATCCTGGCTAACACAGTGAAACCCCATCTCTACTAAAAATACAAAAAAAATTAGCCGGGCATGGTGGTGGGTGCTTGTAGTCCCAGCTACTCGGGAGGCTGAGGCAGAAGAATCACATGAACCCAGGAGGTGGAGCTTGCAGTGAGCTGAGATCACGCCACTGCACTCCAGCCTGGGCAACAGAGTGGGACTCTGTCTCAAAAGAAAAAAAAAAAAAAAAAAAGGAGCATTCAGATAGGAGTGGAAGGCTCAGGGCTGGGATCTGGAATGCCCCAATGTTTAGGGATGGAGCAGATGAGTAGAAGCTGGGAGTGGAAATGGGGAAGAAATGAGTGATGAGTCCAACAAGAAAACTCAGGAGGGAGTCAGGAAAAGACAAGAAAGAAGAGGGTTCAAGTGATGAGAGGTGCTGATAACGCTGGCACCTCAGAGAGGTTGAGAGCAACATTAGATTCAGTAACATGGAAGTCCTTAACACAAGCATATTCTGATCTGTGTTCTGGGGTGGGTGGGTATACAAACCTGAGATGGGCTGAGCAGAAATTCTGATGTAAGGAAGAGGAGATCACAGTGGATGAAAACTGTTCTACCTGGGATGGTCTTATTGATGCTCTCCACCCAAGCATGGTGTCTTGCTAAGGCATTTCTTTCCTCTTACAATTTTTCCCTTCCCCGCTGTATCTTTCCATGCTGGATTTAGAGACTTAGAGATGTTAGGTCTTCTATGGGTCAGATAATTCCCAGTTCATAATGGGCAGCTCATGTCACATGGTAACTTGGTGGTCCATGGTTGAGCAATAAACCTCTATTTGTTTAAGCCACTATTATTTAGGTTTTCTGCTGTATGTTGCAAAGTACAGTCCTGATACCCGAATAAGAAACTGGTGAGCTGCAGAGAAGAAATTTGGAATTTGCCTGTCTAACTCCAAAGTTTATATGCTTAACCACTATACTGCATAGAGGTTAAGCACATTTGTAAACTGTCTCCCAACTTAATAACATATCATGAGCATTTTCTCATAACATTTTGTCTCATGACATTAAAACATAAATGTAAAACCTAACAAAACTCTCCATAATGTTTCCCATAACATTAAAAGCTGCTTATAAGCATAATTTTGTGATTGTTTAATGTTCAGTTATATGGCCTTTTTGGCTATTGAAAACAGCATGTGTGCATATAATTTTTATCTGGCCTCCCAGCTGTGTGTTGAGAGTTGTCCTGGAATGAAATTGCTGGGTCAAAGGTATGAACATTTTCTAAGGCTATCGATTCTTAAGGCCAGATTTCTTTCCATAATGTTCATACATTTCTTAATTTGGGCCACCTCTTGCCAGAAGAGATTGTATGATCTATGAGACCAGGTATCATTTCTAAATTTCCAGGTCCTCTTGTAGCACACGGCATAGTTTTGCGTACATATTGGGAATGTAGTAAATAGTTGAATTGGCTGGAATGGTTGGAATTGAATAACTTGGGGTGACTTACCTTGTGTGGAGGAAATGGGACCCAGGTGGGTAACAGGTGGATGGGAAGCTGGGACTATTCACTTCACCCAGCTTGATTCATGTAATTGAGGGGAAAAGTGCACATCAAAATGGAAATATGTCAAGTGGCTGTCTCTAAATGCAAGCCACAGCAGACACCGGTGACTGATCCCATGCCCCTATTCCCCGTTCCAACCCCCATGCACGGGCTCCTTAACTCTTCTGCAACCTGAGTTCTTCGCCTTCCAGCCAGGTGTGGCCATGTGACACAGTTCTGTCCGATAAGATGAAAGCAAAGTCTGCTGCAGGGGACTTTCAGATAAGCTTTTGTATTCCTGATTATTAAAGGGTTGGATTGAGCTGCCATGCCATTTTTATTTCATTTTCCTTTTTCATGTACAGAATACTATGTGATGCCTCAGGATGCAGCAGCCTTCTTGAAACAGATTATGAGGAGCCAAACACGAGAACAAAATCCAACTTGTAAAGTCAGGGCACTTATTGACTTATTTATTTATTTAAAACATATTTATCGAGCATCTAATATGTACATCTAATATCTGCATCTGCAGGAACACTTACATACTGCCTACTGCACTGTGCCAGTAGTTTGCATGTATCAAACTATTAATCCTTTCAATAGACTTAGGAGGTAGTGCTATTATTTTCATCTCCATTTTACAGATAAGAAAACTGGAGAACTAGGGAGAGGTTAGGTAACTTTCCCAGTGTCACACAGCTAATAAGTAGCACAGCCAAGGTTGAACAAGATTCAATAAGAGCTACTAAGTAGCAGCAGTCCAGGCAGCCTGGTGCTACTGTCCCTGCACTTAACCATTGTGCCACCCAGTATGGGTCCTGGTGTCATTTTTGAGGGGTTGCACCTTCTCTGGACTGTTTATATTTGTATTTCTATGTATGAAAAATAAATCTCTGTTTGCTTGTATTTCTTATTAAAAGTGAAAAATAAACCTCTATTGGTTTAAGCCACTATTATTTAGGTTTTCTGTTGTATATTGCAAGTACAGCCCTGATACCCAAGCTGTAGAGTAGCTAATATCTTAAATTACTTTTATGTGGCTTTGTACTACATCATTTTTCTTCTCCTGTTAGAGTGTTAGCTCAACAAGGACAGGGTCTACCACAACTTTGTATATTACTGTATCTCAACACAGTGCCTGGTACATATTAGATGCTAAATAAATATGTTTTGAGTACATGAATAAGTCAATAAATGATTGATAGCTAAGACTATAATAAATTTAGTCTCCTGCCCATGCTTTACTTAGCATTACACTAATTTGCATTCTCTGAATATAGGCTAGCAAAGGGAGAGAACAGGAGTACTGTGCTTTGTGGCCATGTCAGCCCAACCTGGCATAAAAAATACGCTATGAATAAATCACCAAGTCAAGGAACCATTGAGAGGGAAGTATATTTTTGGGTATTTTGTTTCCCTTGCAGTCTTCTTTCCCCTTTCAGCCCTGTCTTTAGCTATGAGTTTCTTACTTTCTTTTAATTCTATACCACCTCTAACATAGACTTATCCTTTTGATTTATATGTTTCATATATGCTCTTTTCTTCTTCCTTGTCTCTCCTTATTTCCCTGGACATTTTGCACAATTCCTCTCCACTTCTCATAGAGTGATTTCTCGAAGGTAAAGAAAACCATTTGCTACCCTATAATGTACCCTGCTTGTGCCATCCTCACCACTCATTTCAATTTCTTGGTGTGATTTATCCAGCAATCAGACCATTGCCCAAAATTGGCTTTGCAGAAAGGCTTAATGTGTTTGTCTTACCCATTCAGGGACTACTCCTAATTATCATCCAGGGAAGCTCACGTCTCCATTTTGCTGATCCTTCACTTGGGCCAGATCAGCCACGAGACCCATTTTGTTTAATACCAAATTGAGCCATTAATTCCCAGAGTAACGAACATGCAATATGTGGAAGGAGTCACGTGCCTCCTCGTTGGCAGGTGGGGATTCTGTTTCTTTCCTTAGGTATGGCTTGCTTTTTCTCGCTGTGATGCAGTGGAGTGAGCCTTAGAAGTTGGTGAGCTGGAGCCTAGGTTCATCTCTGTGCAAGACGGTGGTCTTGAGAAGCCTTTGACCCCCTATGGACCTCCGTTTCCTAACCCCAGAGAGTTGAGAGTTGAGCTCAGTGTACCCTAAGATATCATCTGGCCATGTAATTTATGATTTTATAAGCAAGAAATGACAAAATAACTTAAAATATCAATATGACAAAGGCAACCTCACTCATCTATCAGGGGAAAAGTCTCAGCCCTTCCCTACAAACATTTATTATAAAACTAGTCACTTCAGTCTCATAGGTTGAGTTCAGAAAAGTAGATGGGAAGGATCAAATAACAGGGAACAGCAGGAATACCAGACTCAAGATTAGCTTAATGGCAGGAATTCAAGAACAAAGGGGTCAAGCCCAACCAGTGGACTTGGGTGAGGCAAGGGCAAACAGCTTCTTAGAAAAAAAATTCTTCTTAATTGGTGAATTTTCCCAAATGTTTTTAAAAATTGATATATGATCATTGTACATATTTATGGGACATGTGATATTTGGATACATGTATACAATGTGTAATGATCAAACCAGGGTAATTAGGGGTGAAATTTGTTTTTATGTGTTTCCTAGTGATAACCCACAGATCACATTTGACGGGCTTCCAAATTAACTGCCTGGGGAAGGTCTTATGATTCATGGCTTATATCCTGTCCTTCAGTAAAGAATCTTACCATGAATCCCTCTAATCTCCTGAGTTCCTCAAACAATTGTCATACTGATTAATACGTAACCTACTGACACTGAAAAGGACACTGCTTTGTTTCTGAATCATGAAGTTTTGGTGATTTGTTTCTGAATCATGAAGTTTTATTTTTGTCTTGCAGGTAAAACATTTTAGCCTGTATGCTGTCATCTGTAGCCAATGATTATGACATCTGTATTGTACTCTCCAACAAAAAAGGACAACTCCAATATGAGGAGGCCTTCCCTTCTAAACTTTCTTATAAAAGCATTTTAACTTGTAACAGACTTCAGAACCTGCTCAAATTTGTTGGAGTATCTTCCTGGTTGATCCTCAAATTTGGCTGACTATAAACTTTTATCAAATTATTTCGGCCTCCAGAGCCTTAATTTTGGTTGACATGAGTTCTGCTGTTTGTACTCTCTTGTTTACTGACCCTCTCCACCCTCCACCTCTTCTCCAGGTATTTTTTTCATATTTGCTATTTAAAAGATTTTTTGTTTTATCTGTTATAGAAAGATACGTTTTCATAGGAAATTTATAAAATAACAAAGTGTGCGTTGTTTTCTTATTCTTTGCCCATGAACATATTCTGGTATGTTTGGCCTTCCTGGGCTATAGTAATCCAGTCAGCAGGTAGCTACAGTTGATGTGGTCTCAGGTTAATGTCCAGATGTCAACAGACGAATGAGCTCCTGACATTCTCTACTCCAAGTTTCCTTTTAGGAAGTGATGCCAATGGGAAGAGCAGGTGAACGACACAGATATGCTGCTTTTACTTTATTATCTGCATGGACTCTATCTGAAGTTAGTAGGGGAAATGGGAAAGTCATGTGGAACCCAGAACTTTTGATGTGTACAGGCTCAACTTAAGGCAGTTATACATAACTCCCATGTGCTCCCTCTATGACACACAGCCTTCCCAGGCCTTTCTCCGACCTTCTTCTATGTGGAGCCAGTTAGACCATGCGTGGCTTTTTGAACTTCACTTGCATGGAGTTTCCTCATTTTGAAGTAGAGGTCCCATAACTGAAGTGAGGTTGTTGGGAGGGTTCATTTTATGCATCAAACTGGCTGAGCCGCAGTGCCCAGATATTCAGTCAAATATTATTCTGAATGTTTCTGTGAAGGTGTTCTTTTTTGGATGACATTTAAGTTGGTGGATTTAGAGTAAAGCAAATTGCCCTCCACAATGTGGATGGGACCCATTCAATCAGTTGAAGGCCTTTATAGAACAAAGACTGACCTCCCCGAGCAAGAAGGAATTCTGCTAGCAGAGTGCCTCAGACTGCACTTAAACTGCAGCTCTTTCCTGAGTCTCCAGCTGCTGGCCTGCCCTATCAGATTTTGGACGCACCAAGCCTCCACAATCACATGAGCCAATTCCCTAAAATAAATCTCGCTTTTCTATATATATAGATATACACATCCTGTTGGTTCTTTTCCTCTGGAGAACACTGACTAATACAGATTTCCACAGCTAGTCTTGCCCACAGAAAGCCCCTAGGAAGACAGAAACAGGAAACTGCTGGCCTTGAAGTGCAGGTGCTGATAATGGAAGATTACCTTGGTGCAGAATTTCAAGGGTTGAACCTGGGACCTTAAGCTTATATGACCTGACTGGCTGAGAAGCAGAATTACTGCCTTCTATGGTAATATTATTTGTTTCTAGCTGCTGCCATGGCTGGGGGGTTATACAAGCCATTGAGCTTGCAATGATGTACTCCTCTGACCTGGCAGACATTTTATTTAGAGTAAGCTAAATGTAGGTGTACCTCTCTGAGATAAGGGAGGGATGGAGAGCCAAGTCTGTCCTCCTGTGCCCATGTCTACTTTGGGAGCTCTCCTAAAGAGAAGGCATTTTGAGTCTCAGGTGCCATTCTCACCTAGCCAAGAGCCCAGATCAAGCTATATGGTCTGGCTAAGCACATGCAGGAATGCTAAGTGCTGCGACTGTCACTCTCACTTAGAGACTTGCTCTTCCATCTGGTCAAACTCTAGCTGCTCTTGGCTACCTCACCTTCTTGGTCACAAGGATGCAAACATTATGCAGTTTCCAGTTTCCACTTCCTTGTTTTACTTGTTTATTCACAAGATCTCTGTGGCTTGTACTTATTGCCTTAAATTCACAGAGTCTGTATCTATTCTTTATTCCTGAATCCTTCTCCTTCTGTAACATCATTAATTCTTTCTCTGATCAGTGTTGCTCATTCAATAGTGTAAAGAAAAACAGAAATCACCTATAATTCTACTATCCAGGGACAGTCCCTACTAGTATATGGGCCTGGGCAATGAAGTGAATGGTAGTGTCATTTACTGACATTGGAAGATTGGGAGAAGAGCACGTTTCAGGGATGGGTATTAAGATGTAAGGGAAACTAAGAATTCAGTTTTGGACAGTTTTGAGATATTTATTAGACATCCAAATGCAAAAGTAGAGTAACAAGGAGTCTGGAATTCAGAGGAGAAACTGAGGTTAGAGATAGAACTTGAAAGTCACTGGCATATAGATGGAATTTAAATTCATGGGTAGGATGAGGTCACGGAGGAAGTATAAAAAGAGTAGAAGCCTGAGGGCTGAGTTCTGGGGCACTACAATGTCTAGAAGTGAGGAGGATGAGGAAGAACCAGCAAAAGAAAAGACTAAGAGAGTGAACAGGGAGGTAGGAGAACAGGAAAGAGTCGAGTTTCAGAAGCCAAGTGAAAGAAGAAATTCAAGAAGATGGAAGCTATCAATTATGTCAAATGCTGCTGATAAGGTCTAGAAAGATGAGAACTGAGAATTAGCCAATAGACTTGGCAACATGAAAGTCGTTGGTGACTTTGACAAGAGCAATTTTGTAGAACAGAAACTGATTAGAAAGAAAAGAATGGGAGGAGGCACAGTGGAGACATTGATTCTAGATAAGTCTTTCTAGGAATTTTGCAGAAAGGGAGGGGAGACATGCAGTGTGGGATGGAGGAGGACATGGTGGGTGGAGGGAGGATTTTAAAAATGGAAGATATTGGCCTGGCGCAGTGGCTCACGCCTGTAATCCCAGCACTTAAGGAGGCTGAGGCGGGTGGATCACCTGAGGTCAGGAGTTCGAGACCAACCTGGCCAACATGGTGAAACCCCGTCTCTACTAAAAATACAGAAATTAGCCAGGCATGGTGGTTGGTGTCTGTAATCCCAGCTACTTGGGAGGCTGAGGCAGGAGAATCGCCTGAACCTGGGAGGCAGAGGTTGCAGTGAGCCGAGATCGCGCCTTTACACTCCAGCCTGGGCCACAAGAGTGAAACTCTGTCTCAAACAAACAAACAAACAAACAAATATATTAAGCAGTAAGTTTGATGCTGATAATGACAATCACACCACTATTCCATTTGTAGGCATACCGTAGTTTATTCAGCCAATCCTGCATCAGAGACATTTTATTTCTCACACTTTTCCTATTATAAATAATGCTGTGATAAACATCTGCACTATTTCAAATGCAAGTGACAAATCCAACTTGAAAAATAACTGGCCATTCCTGGACCAATAAATGATGCTTGATCAAGGGAGTGGGAACTTTCTCATGGGTCCAGTTTGGGTCAGGTGTCCAGCCTGCTTCCTCATATCAGTGGTGGCCAGGGGTCCTGGGATGGGTGAGAGGATATCATTTGAACCATGATAAGATGGGAGTTTCTCAAAGGTGTGTATGGGAGTTGTTCTGGATAGAATTCAAAAAGCATTTACTGCAAAACTCTCGTATATCAATCATTGCATTTCTAGTTATTTCTTAGCATAAACTCCCACATGAAATCACTGGGTTAAAAATATTAATATTTTGATAACTTTTACCAAGCTTTTTGCCAATCTTTATTCTCACCTTCTGAGTATTAGAAAATCATTCCATGCCCCTTCCCCATCTCAGCATTTACTACTATTAAAAAAAATGGAAGTATTTGAAAAGTGGAAAATGGTTTCTCATTGTTGTTTTATTTTTAGAAAACCAGCAAGCCTGAATCCAGGTAAAACTGACAGTAACCAACATATGCATTAATAGTCCACTCATTGGGGTATTTAACATGGTAGAACTAAAAGGTGCTGGTCTTCAAGCCACCAGAGGCCTGATTGCAGATATGTTCCCTTATAACAGCAGGAAGGGATGTTTCAAAACACAGCCTCAGAGCCTAGACTTTTTCTTAGAACCTTCCAGCTTGAATTGCTGGAGAGCAGAAGAAGAAAGATTCAATTCCTTTGCCTCAGGGTCTCAGCCAAAAGGAGATGCCAAGGACACTCTTGGGAAGTTTGTCCTGGTGTACTGGAAAGAAAATTTCAGCCTCAGCTTTGGATTTCTTTTGTGTCCTCCATGCACCTCAGTGGCTTGACTGTCAGCTGCAAGAGAACATGCCCGGGGTCAGAGAGTAGCAGCTGATGGTGGAAACCCTGCTCAGCTCATCTCCTCCCTCCCAGATGCTGGTTTAGGTGTCAGTGTGATCTGTGGTGTCACCTTCCGTTCCGGGCACCTCTAGCACTGACTCCTGAGTCCCTAGCACCTGAACATTGTTCCCAGGCTATCCACTGAGATGATTGAATTCCTCAGTAGAGAAAAATGACCCTTTATTCCAAAAGGGGGAGAAAGTTTCATCTTTAAAACTTCTGGTGGGTGCAGCAGCACATCAATATGGGACATGTATACATATGTAGCAAACCTGCACATTGTGCCAAGGCACCCTAGAACTTAAGGTATAAAAAAAAGCTTCTTCTTAAATTATGTGGAAGAGCTCCATCCTTGATCTCACCATGACACCCCACCAGAACAAAGCGATTGGGTCTGCTTTTTTTCTGGGGCCATGATCTTGATTCCTCTATTCTATTTGGGCAAGTCATGTGACCTCTGTGCTTCCAAATTTGTAAAATGAGGAGAATAATGGGTATCACTATCTCTTGGGTGTCATTAATGCCCTTATGAGTAGATTTATCCAGTGTTTGCTTCTAATAGCTAACAGAGCATTGAAAAACTAAGATGTACTGCACTGTCTTTAAAATTTTTTTTTTTATTTTAAATTAAGATGGGGTAAGGGTTTGTAAAGGCAGGGAGGTGAAGGTTACAGAAGAAGTCACAAATCAATAGGTGGAGGTCATATATTGGTTTGACCTAAAAAGACGGAACATCTTGAAGCAGGGAGCCCACAGGTCATAGGTGGATTCAAAGACTTTCTGATTTGTAATGGGTTAAAGATGCAAAGCTTTGTTTAAAAATTTGTGATCAGCAGAAAAGAATGTTAGCTCTGGCTTGTGGGTGTGACCTCCTCCAGGCCCCTCAGGAAGAAATTAAGAACAGAGAACAGTGGCCAGAGTTCAGCCCTTAATTCCTCCTCATGTGAAACCTATATGCCAGCGGATCCATTTGGTGGGTGTTTGGGTTTCTGGAAAACAACCCAGGGACATAGGTTAAGATGCTATATTTGGTTTCTTTATATTTTTTAACCTTTATTTTTAATAAATAGGTTCTTGTTTTGTCATCCAGGCTGGAGTACAGTGGTGGGATCATAGCTCAATACAGCCTCGAACTCCTGGGCTCAAGTGATCCTCTGACCTCAGCTAGGACTACAAGTGCATGCCGCCATGGCAAGCTGACTTTTAAATTTTTTGTAGTGACGAGGTCTTGCTGTGTTGCCCAGGCTTGTCTTGAAATCCTGGCCTCAACGGATCCTCCTGCCTTGGCTTCCCAATTTGCCAGGTACAGGTGTGAGCCATCATAGCAGGCCTAATATCTTTAGTTTCTGTAGGGAACCAAACAATATTGTGACTCTAACTTCCCTGGGTATTAAGTTACTATTACCTTCTTTCTTATCAAGCTGCTCATTTACTTTTCAAGGCTAGCTAGGTGCCTGGAATTTCCCTTGAAGGAATTTGAGATTTTCCTTTACTTCCTTGCTTGGGGGCCTACAGGTCCCTGCTCCATCTCAAAGCTGGTGAATATATCATCTGGGCCCCAGTGCCTGACTGCCTGGCTGTATCATGAGCTCCTTTAATAACCCCTCTTCCCCAGGTGTTTATCCATATCATGTTCCTTCCCCACCCCTGATCAAAACCCAGGGTAGACTCTGCAAATTAATTTTAGTCCACGAGACATCTCTCTGAAGAATATTTGCAACTTAAACCTTACCTTGAGTGGTGAAACAAAGCTCTGGCCACTCTCCCAGGAATTTTAGGCATCAGCAACCAGGAAAGTCTTTTTCTCAAGCAGCTAGCATTATCAGTGCCCTTAATATTGCAGTATTTTAGTGGCGGCTCTTGGAGAAGGCTGGACCTGAACAGAATAGTAATTCGAAGTCAGATGTATAAGATGACATATCAGTTAGGAATTCTGTTCAGCTGCTAGTGGCAGAGGCCCAACTACAACCAAGTAGGAGTTTATTCTCTCACATAGAAGAAGTCTGCAGGTAAACACTTCAGAGAGGGTATGGTATCTGTGATAGTATTAGGGTCCTAGGTGTATTTTCTCATCTGCCATCCTCAGCATATAACTTCCATTTTCGAAGTAGCCACATGGACCCAATATGGTTCTTGGAGGTCCAGCCATAACATACTCTCTTCAGAAAGGAAGAAGGAAAAGAGCATGAAACAAAAGGGAGGTATGGGAGGAACCTGTCCCCAATATTTCAACATAGGTTACTTCTATTTTCCACAAGTGTTGGCTGGCTGAGAAATAAAGAGAGACAGTATAAAGAGAGGAATTTTATAGCTGGGCCACCCAGGGAGACATCACATATCGGTAGGACTGTGATGCCTACCTGAGCCTCCAACCCAGCAAGTTTTTATCAAGGGTTTCAAAATGGGAGGGGGTGTAAGAACGGGGAGTAGGTACAAAGATCACATGCTTCAGAGGGCAAAAAGCAGAGCTACTAATAAGGGTCTAACAGAGATCACATGCTTCTGAGGGAACAGGACAAAGGGCAAGAGCAGAACTACTGATAAGGGTCCAACAAAGATCACAAGGCAAAGGGCAAAAGCAGAACTACTGACAAGGGTCTATGTTCAGCAATGCATGTATTGTCTTGATAAACATCTTAAACAACAGAAAACCGGGTTCAAGAGCAGAGAACTGGTCTGACCACAAATTTACCAGGGCAGAGTTTTTCCCACCCTAGTAAGCCTGAGGGCACTGCAGGAGACTAGGGCATACCTCAGTCCTTATCTCAACTGCATAAGACAGACATTCCCAGAGCAGCCATTTATAGACCTCCCCCCAGGGAATGAATTCCTTTCCAGGCGCATCATAATATTAATATTTCTTGCCTAAGGGGAAAACGAAATTTTTAGTGATATCTCTCCTACTTGCATGTCTGCTTTATAGGGCCCTCTCTGCCAAGGGGAAGAAAAATAATGTGGGCTCTTTTTGCCTACCCCGCCCAGCGCAGGTCGGACCCCTAATGGTTGTCTTCCCTTGCTTTCCCTAATTCGTGGCTGTACTCCATTCTTTTCTAGGGTGCACTGCATTTCATATTGTTCAGAACACACTTGTTTGGTACAATCAATTTGTACAGTTAACACAATTATCACAGTGGTCCTGAGATGATGTACATCCTCAGTTTACAAAGATAACAGGATTAAGAGATTAAAGTAAAGACAGGTGTAAGAAATTATAAAAGCATTATTTGGGAACTGATTAATGTCCATGAAATCTTCACAATTTATGTTCCTCTGCCACGGCTCCAGCGAGCCCCTCCATTCGGGGTCTCTGACTTCCCAAAACAGGGAGGCACCACCTTGCTGAGTTAGTCTTCTTAGTCCTTTTTTTTGTTTGTTTTTTAGACAGGGTCTCACTCTGTGGCCCAGGCTGGAATACAGTGGCATGATAACGTCTCACTGCAGCTTCAGCCTCCCTGGGCTCAGACAATCCTCTCACCTTGGCCTCCTGAGTAGTTGGGACTACAGGCATGTGCCGCCACAAATGGTTAATTTTTGTATTTTTTTTAAAGAGATAGGGTTTTGCCACATTGCCCAGACTGGTCTTGAACTCCTGGGCTCAAGGGATCTGCCCACTTTGGCCTCCCAAAGTGCTAGGATTATATGTGTGAGCAACTGCACCTGGCCTGAGTTAGTCTTCTTTATGGAGCTCTCCTGAAAGCCCTATCCAAAGATTTCTATTTACATCTCCCTAGCTGCAAGGGAGGCTGGGAAGGTAGACTTTTAGCAGAACACATTGCTGCCCTGAAATAAATCAGAATTCTGTTGTGCTAATACAGAAGGTGAAAAATGATAATGGGTGGAAAAACTGCTGTCTCTACCATAGATACTATTTCTTTTAGACTAGTTATGTTCTCTGTTTTGCTTTGTTTTTTAGGGCTGAGTAGGTGGACATATGCCAACTCACTTGACCGACTTAAGTCATCACCAAAAAATAAATGGTGTCCCTCCCAGCTGATTAGTTTTTTTTTTTCCAGCCAGATTAAAGGTCTGAACTACATGAGATTATTTTTTTTGAAAAGACATTGTAATTTTCTCCTCAAATTTCTTTCCATGCCTTTAACTGGTACTTCCTTCTTGGTAGTTTCACTGCATTTGGATTTTAAACCTACCATTCTTCTCAAGTTGCTCCTATGAATGTCTTCAATGACCTTCCTGATGGCTAGATTCAAGAAACCCACTTCAGTACTTATCCTTCTTAAACACACCATGGCTGTTGATGCCAGTGACCACTCCACGGATTCCAAAACCATCCACTCCCTGTAGGTCCTAGCTCTCTTTCAATTCTTTCTTCATTGTCTCTCTGTGTAGACATGTCTTCCTTTTCTGACCCCAGGGTTCTACCCCCAAACCCTCTTCTCTTCTTTCTCCAACATTCTCCCTGAGAGATGTCAGTCATTTCAATGACTGGATGCTAAGGATGCCAAGTCTGTATTTGCAACTCAAATGTCTCTCTTGAGATTCTGCATTATACGTTTAAAGGCTTCCTGGGTATCTTCATTTGGAAGACCCACAGATAACTCTAACTTAAGTTCAAAAGTTAGCTCACTATCCTCTCCCCAGATTCATTCCTCTTCCTCTTTTTTCTGTTTAGTCCCCACTGTCTCCTCCTAGGAGGAGATACCCAGCTAGAAACTTGGAAACTACCTTCATTCTCCACAACCAGTGGATCTCAGAATCCTGCTGCTTCAAATTCCCTTTGTATCTCCTGAATATGTCCCCTCCTGAGTATTTTCCCTTGCATTACACAGGCTCTGGCTTGCACTGGCTTTCTAATCGAGTTTAAAAAATATGGTAAAATATATATACATAAAATTTACCATTTTAACCATTTTTAAGCGTTTGGTACAATGACATTAGGTAGAGTTCCATTGTTGTGCAACCATCGCTGTCATCTATTCACAGAAGTTTTTTGATCTTGAAAAGTTGAAACTCTGTACGCATTAAATGATAACTCTCCTTCCCTCCACCTTCCAGACCTTGGTAACCACCATTCTACTTACTGTCTCTATAAATTTTACTACTCTAGATACCTTACATGAGTGAGATTATACACAATTTGTATTTTTGTGGCTGGCTTATTTCATTTGAGCTGGAAATACAGACTTGGCATCCTTAGCATATAGTTATGAGAATGACTGAAATATTTGGCACAGTATTTTCAAGGTTCATCCTCTTTGTAGCATGTGTCAGAATTTCCTTCCTTTTAAAGACTGAATAATATTCCATTTTACATATATACCAGCTTTTGTTTCTCTGTTCATCCATTGATTGAATGGGTGACCTCCACATTTCAGCTATTGTGAATGCTGCTGCTATGAAGATGGGTTTACAAATATCTCTTTGTGTCTCTGTGTCTAATTTTTTGGTTATCAACTCAGTAGTGGAATTGCTGGATCACATGGTAATTCTGTTTTTAATTATTTACCTCTCGTGGACCTTTGCAATTGTCCCCTCACTGTCTTCTATCTCCTTCATGTCAAATGCATTCTCCCATTCTAGGTAGAGTTTATTTTTTTAAAGGCAAACGTGCTTTTGTCATTTCCCTGATTAAAGCCTTTCTATGGCTCCATGTAGGCAATGGTGCAATTCAAAGCTTCAGCGCAGCACACAAGGATCTTCATGAGATGATCCCTTTGCTTGTCTTGTCTCATCTCCCAACACTATCTCCTGAATGTTCTACCACAAAACTTATAACCTTATATTGTACAATTATCGATAGTTTAATCAATATATTAAACAAGTGTTTACTGAGCACTTACTGTTCTGGGCATAGGTACCATAGCAGTGAAGAAAACAAAGTTCCTGCCTTCATGAATTTTCCATTTTGGTGGGTCTTGGCAGTGCTGGTAGAAGGCTATAAACAAATAAATAATATATCAGGTGGTGATAAGTGCCTTAAACAAATATAAAGAGGCACAGACAGTGCTGGGGGCGGGGGGTTGCTATCTTAGCTAAGGTGGTCAGGGAAGAACTCTCTAATGAGGTGACTTTTGAAAAGAGACCCAAAGGTAGTAAGAGGGGGAGCCATGAGGATATGTGGGGGGATGGCATTCTTAGAGTTTGCAGTGATTGCAAAGTTCTGTGACAGGAGTGACCCTGGCAAGAGCAACAGGGGGGCCCATATGCTGGGGTAGAGTGAGCCAGGGGAACAGTGATTGAAGATGAGATCAAAGAAGTAGAAGGGAAACCAGATCATGTCGACTCTTAAGGCCATAGGAAGGACTTAAGGTGCTCTAAGATGAAAAATTATTGGAAAGTTTTGAGAAGAGGAACAAGATATGATCATGTTTTGAGAGAATCTCTCCCAATGAAGTATGTGAAATACACTCAGCAGTGGGGAAGTACAGAGGTACAGGTGCCAGCTGGAAGACCATGAAAATAATCTAGACAACAGATAATGGTGGTTTGGACAAGAAGGGTTGTGATGGAGAGGGTAAGATGTTAGATTCTGCATATAACCTGTTGGTAGAGCTGACAGAATTTTCCAAGGTATTGGATGCAGAGTATGAAAGGAAGGGAACAATGACTCCAAGTTTGTGGCATGCCAATCAAATGGAATAATAATATGGCACCATCAAAACCAAAATTATGAAGACTGTGGAAATATGGGCAAATATTTATAGTGAAATATTAAGTGAAAAGAATGGAACTCAAAACAGTATGTTTCCAATGATTACAAGTCTGTTAATTGCAAACAACTAGCAATATGCCAAAATAATAATAATTCTATGGTAATGTTTAGAAATTATCAGCCTTAAACCCAAGGGTAACACTGGTAAAAGGTTAGTGTGCCCTTTTCAGGATTTGACCGTCATGTAATTCCACAAATTAACTCTCTTGGTCTCAGTGCATAAGAAATAGAATGACAGAAACTAGACATGGATGGTGGGGGGTGCGGGCATTTGGAGATCACCTGGTACAACCCTCTCCTCTTACAGGTGATGGAACCAAAGGCTGCAAATGTTAATGGTGTTCCATAAGGTCACACTGCTAATTATGAGCAGAGCTCAACCTAACGTGCAGCCTACTAACACTTGATCCACTATTCCTGGTAAATCCTTGCACCTAATTTTATTTTCTGCTTTTGAAATTATCCTGGAAATGTATTTCTTACAGTTTACTGAAATCTTGTTTCTTGGTGATTTATTCAAAATCACTCTACTCACCTAGACTTGTTTGCATGCAAAGTATACCCTATTTTCAAAGTCGAGAAGAAGTGAAATGTCTTTTCCTCTGCAAAGCCTTGCACAACATGTGAATCCTAATATTAGACCTTCAAATGCAGAAACTTGGTAAATCCCATATGTGCATAACAAATGCTTACTCCACATTTTTCCAGGTCTCTGATTTATTCAGCAGGATAAGTTATTAATAACTGTAATGCTGGGTGAGATAAAGTTACCTGCCATAATAAATTTGAGTCTGGAAGTAAGTAAAGTAAAAAACTGGGAAAACCCCCAAGATCTTAACATTTATTACAGTCTCATCAATGTCACATTCCTATTACTAAGGTGTCTAGATAAATACTACAGAAGAATTGGAGAGAAAACTTCCAATAGGATTGGTTACATGTCTTTTAGAGGAATTAAGATACTGCAGAGAGAGAAGAGTGATTATTGGAAAGAATGTAAAACCAGATACTCATATTACTGAATTTATGATACTGAGGTAGTACTAGGTAGTAGAAAGAGCTTCAGGCTGTAATATGGTTTGTCTCTGTGTCCCCACCAAAATCTCATCTTGAATTGTAATCCCCATGTGTTGAGGGAAGGAGATTGGATCATGGGGGCAGTTTCCCCTGTGCTGTTTTCATGATAGTGAGTGAGTTCTCACAAGATCTGGTGGTTTTATAAGAGTCTCTTCCCCCAACACTTTCTCTTCTCTCTCCTGCTGCCTTGTAAAGAAGGTACTTGCTTCCCCTTCCACCATGGTTATAAGTTTCCTGAGGCCTCTCCAGCCACGTGGAACTGTGAGCCAATTAAAACTCTTTCCTTTATAAATTACCCGGTCTCAGGGAAGTTCTTTATAGCAGTGTGAATATGGACTAATACAGGCTGGAACTCAGCATACATAAATCCTAGCCACTGTTGTGCCACTGTTTTACCACTATAGCAAACTTAAACAGTTTACTTATTCAACCCTGAAAGCCTTACACTGACATTCAGTCTGCAAATATTGAGCTCCTACTATGTCACAGGCTGCAACAGACACTGTGAGTAGCCAACTCAATATCCATATCCACTTCTTTGCTCATAGAACCCTGATTTTGTTTGGGGAGGCAATTTGCTCAGCTAACGACTTCCTTTCCCAGTCTCCCTTGTAGCTAGAGGTAGCCATGTGACACAGTTTTGACCCATGAGACAGAAGCAGAAGATAGCTGGGGATTTACATGGAGGTCAGAGGTCCCTGGGATGCAGAGAAGACTTGTATTTTTCCTATAGAGAGTTCAGAATCTGGTTCTGTCTATTGCCAACAAGTTCTGTGATAAAGGATTGATACCCGGTTTAATCTGTGAGAGAGTAACTAAGCTGAGAAAGCTTATTGGAAGAGGTGATTTTTAAAGTGGGTCATGAAATATCTCTGGGCTTCTGGTCCCTCATTTATAAAACAAGAGGATTGAACTAAATTCACTGTTTATATCTTGAGTTAAAATTAAAAAAGCCACTGATGAAAAATATTTTACTTATAAATATAGAGAAAGTTAAAGGAGCAAAAAGCAGTCTTCTATTTGGAATAATAAACAGGGCATTGGATACAGGTTTTTGTGTGTGCATATGAGAAATTCAACAATTTCAACGTGGAAACTACAGCCCAGGGCAAAGAGTGAGCTTTCCTGTAAACCATAGCCCTAAAATGTTCAGAAGATATTTTATTAATTTGTTTTGGACCCAGTTTTTTAAAATCATTCTTCCTTGGGCAAAACTCAAATTGCAAAAATTCCGAACAAGAAAGAGAACTGCTTGCCTGTTAATAGAGGTGAGAGAGAGTGGAAGGAACTGAACCTGACCATGGGAGAGAAAAGGAGGGGGGAATTAATTTGACAACACCCACGACCCAAGAGAATGATCTCAAAAGGCAAATGCAACTTGACTCCCTCTTAGTGGAGATGAAAACTAATTTTGTCTAAAGCTTTCTAGTGAACAAAATGTTTTCATATCCCTTATCTTATTTGATCTTCACAACAACCTGACAGGGAAGCATTATTAATATCCTTCTTTGACAGAGAGGGAAGCTGATAGGATCTCTTCAAGGTCAGGCAGCATAAGTAAGCAGTAGAACTTGGACTCAAATACTCCAAATACTATATTCTTTTCATGATTGCAGAACTGTCTCAAACTGCAATTTAATAAAAAGAAAATGGTTTGCACATCTTTTAACAACAAGAACATCGGCGCAAATGTTTCCTACACAAAATAGTTAAACAGCAAAATCTTGATGAGGCAGCTAGTAGGCAATTTTCTACACCTGTCTTTTATTCCAGTTATTATAATTTGAAGCCAAGGGTGGAGAATTTGAAAGTGGGATCACAGGAAGTAACTACAGAGTAGAGGGCTTTACATTAGCCGAGATAGGCTAACTGCTATAACAAAGAACCAGCCACTCTTAACACAATAAAAGTTTATTTCTCACTTTCAAAATGTGGATATTCCTTGTCAGGCTGGCTTTCATGTAAGGGATAATTTAGGGATTACAGTCTTTCCACCTCACAACACCACCGTCTTCACACATGGTTCTCTGTGAAAGAGTGAGCAAGTATGAGGGCAAACCACATACTTAACCAACTGCCTTAGCTCTATAGAGACACACACATCACTTTTGCTCTCATTCCATTGGCTAGAAATAGTCACCTGACTGCCATGTAGAAGAAAGTTAGGCTAGGAAATATAGTCACTGAATGGGCAGCTGCTTCCCAGTACCCAAGATACATGATAGAAGGGAAACATGAATCTCTGGCATCAGCTGTCTCTGCTGTAGACCTCAAAGTCATTGGATCATTGGTTCTCACCCCACTGAAACCTAGAGAGGCCTACAAAATGTGTTCCATTGCAGCAATCTAGAAAGAAGGCATTTTGTACCAGGAATATTTGCAGATTGGAGGAGAGTTGCACCATCAGCATTGGCTCAAGTATAAGTAATAGCTAAGGGAAACAGAAGTAGTTAAAGCCAGGGAAATGTTACTGGGAAGATTCTGTGTTTTAAAGATGCGTTCTGGTTAGTATTTAGTGCCTACTTTATGTGGCAGGTTTAGAAGCACAAAGTAGTTGAGGCAGTGTGTCAGCTATCTTCTGTGGATCCCCTAGATCCATTTTACCCTTTTCCACTCTGCCCTCTGCCCTAGGAGGCTTCCCTGTCTGTTCTACATTGAAGGGCTGCCCAGCCCTCTATATCCCAACTGGGGAACCCATGAGAAGCCCTGGTAGAAGACTAGAGAAAGGGAGGAGAGGAGGTCAGGTGTCTGTGACTTTGGCTTCATTCCTGCAAGGTAGTCTGAGGTTTGCCATGTCCTTCTATGGATGGTCACTGCTCCTTCAAGCTTCTGTGCTTTGCAAGACCCTCTTTTCTTCCAGGTTGTGGTAACTTCTCTGTCCTGGGATCTCTTCAAGCATAGGGGTGATAATAGTTCTGCTATTCACAGCCCAGGGTTTCTGTGCCATCTCCAGAGGTCCCCTAGATTTCATTCACACTTTTGTTCTTAGTTTCTTTGCCAAAAAAATATAATTTGATTTTGCCATTTGTTTCCATTTTGACTTTTTTTTAAAAATCTGCTAGCATTATGCCCTCAGCCCCAAGCAGGAGGTCCTTTCTCTGTATAAACTAGAAGAATCCTTTTTTGTTGTTGTTGTTCTTACCATTTTTTTAAATCAGCCTCAGAGATTCGGAGCTTTACCCTCTGGACTTTATTCTTACAGGGCTTTGCTAGATTTTGTGCATTCAGTCTTGATTATGTGTCCCTCATTCCCTCTTCCTGTACATGCCCTTTGAAAATTTGAGCTCATCAGCACAGTCCCCACCCAGTCACATGTCCTTCATCATTGCTCCCTGGATCTTCTAAAAGAAGAAATTGCTAACAAGGCAAGTGGAGGATTCATCAAATGTTTTGCTTTTTGCAGAATGAGAGTTCCATCAGATATCAAAAAAGCTGAATTAGGAAGAATCCAGTAGAGGAAGTAAAAGCTTGTTTTGAGATTTCCTATGTTACCAGAGAAATCCAGATATGCTGGATATCTAAACTCAACTGTTATTTGTCTAATTCATTTTCTTCCCTGATTATTTTTGAAATCTGTATTTTTTTTTAAAGTTTTACCTGGTTTTATTCCAGCTGTATGCTGAGTCATCTCCCTCTCTAATTCTCTCAATTCTCCAAGGAAGATTTTGTTTGATTTCCAGTTTCTCCTTGTAGCCTACACTTTTTTGATCCTGCTTCTCTGAGAAACAAATTTCTTCTAGCCTCAGCTGGTACAGAACCTGCTCTTCCTTTTCATCTTCTTCTTTTTGTTTTCCTGAGAGGCACTGTAGTATAGTGGTAAACAATGGAATTTTTGAGTTGATAGAATTGGGCTTGACTTCTGCCACTTTCTAGACTGAGTGACCTTGGTGAGATTTTGAACCTAATCTCAGTTTCTTCATTTGTAAAATGGAGACAAGAAAGGTTCCTAGCTCAAAGGACTACTATGAGTGTTACATGGGAAAATGAATGTGCCATGTATAGCAAATAGAGAGGACTCAATAAGTACTGATCATTTTTATTATAACCCACTGTATGCGACCTAAATGCCAGAGTTCTAGATTTGATCTATTGTTCAAAGTGGAACCTGAGGTCGTTATGTCCCTTCTGGAGGACCCCAGAAGTGTTCTTACTTGTTCATTGCTGACTGATGCCCTTCCATTTGTTCTGGTTATTGCTCTAAATAGAGCAGAGTCACTTAAAATACGCATAAAAAATCAAACTCAACCAATGTTTATGGAGTTCCTTATACATACCAGATATTGTGTTGACAATGCTCAATAGATTTTCTACAAGAAAGGTTAATGCTAATTATAGGCTCAAACACAGGCAGTGGACAACTTTGTTTTATATAAGACAATCATCAACTTCTTTATTCCCTACTCTAATTTGACTTCCAATTTGTTCTAATCATCTGACCATATGCAGCATTTTCTGGAACAGGTTTTTGAAAGTTTCAAAAAGGCAAACATAGACACATAAAATTTAGATGGAAGGGATTATTTTAAAGTCAGCTGTTTTTAGTACTCTTTTGCTTATCAAAAGACAGAATTTGCTTTTAATAAATATAATTTCAAAAGGCTTTTTTAATGGTCATTTATTCTTGATAAAGTTGCATATTTGTTCAGGTTATATTTCCTCTAATTCTGTACCTACACACTTGTACCAGCTCTTTTCCCTCCTCCATAGGGACCTGACCCAATTTTCTGTTTCAATGGGCTTTCCAATTTGCATTTAAGTTCTTTATGCCATTCTTGTCACCTGGTTGATATATCTAGGTTTAGCTGCCTTCAATGTTTCTTCTTCCATTTAATTTTTCCCATCCCTTCATATATCCCAGGACATTTGCCTCTTTTGTTTTTGTCTTTGAAATGTCACTGAAGACTCTGACAATTTTGGAGCTAGAAAGACCTCTAAAAGTCGTCTATTTTGTAGATAACTAGTTTGGAATGTTCTTGGTTGCAAGTAACAGGATATGCAAATAAAGTGGTTTAAACAATAGGAGTACACATTTTTCATGTAACGCTAAGTCTGAAAATAGGTTGTCCCAGGTTGTTTCAAAGGCTCAACAATGTCAGTGACCACCCCGGCTCTTCCCATTTTTCCATGCTGGAACTTCAGTGTGTTTGCAATGTCTCCTCTCAACGTCTAGGCAAGCTGTAGCAGCTCCAAGTATTATAGTCTCACTTTTCAGCATCCCAAGAGGGAAGTAGATAGGGTCAAAAGTCCTTCTCATGAATCTTTCTCTTTTATCAGGGAGGACAAACTTTTCCTGAATGTTTTTATCAGACTTTCTCTTAATCTCATTGGTCATAACCTAATCACAAGCCTACCTTTAGACCAATTAGTGTCAAAAAGAAAATAATCCCCATCCTTGGCTTAAACCAATGATAATTAATGCCCCTGGGGGTGGGCAAATTCCCACATACAAACAACTGGTGTTCTATTATCCAGAAAGAAGATGAAAGGACTGTTGGATAAGCGCACCTGGCTAGTCTCCACATACCTACTGCCACCACCATTTATAGGGGAGAAATCTGAGGTCCATTGAGGTTAAAGGCTTCCTAAGGAACACATACGTAGAATGTGTCAAAGCCAAGACTGAGTCCTTCGTCTTATGTCCTAGAATTAATTCCTCCACTTGATAGTTTTTAAAATAACCTTTAACCACAAAAGTTCTGGGGAAGAAATGGAAGTCAGTAGAGAGCCAGGTCAAGGGGCATTTCTTTTCCTGTTTCCATGTCCCAGACTTGTCCAAATTTATGAAGTTAGCTCATACATTCATCCAACAAATACTTACTGCTCTCCTACAATATGTTAAGAATAGTATTACATACTAGGGATACAGTTCATTTGGTTCATTTTCATAATTGCACCTTCAAATATTAAATCAACATCTAGGGGTAGAACTGTAGAAATCATTGTAATTGTGGATAGAGATAAAATATTTCTCAAAGCTTATTTTATTTTCCTCTTCCTAGTCATATAGGAAGACTACATTTCCCAGCCTCCTTTGCAACTAAGTTGGACCGGATATGGGCAGAGGTAATGTATGTCATTTCCAGGTCTAGCTCTAAAACTCTTTATGCTCTGGACAAGGAGCAGGGTCATCTCTACTGGTCATTTTTCCTGTAGTTTGGATTGTCAAACAGTATCTCCACCTTTTTTTTCCCTTAACCTTCATATGGTTTAGCAAATTAGTAGCTTTGAGGATAGTCTTGGACTCTCATAGCTTTTTAACTCTTTCCCATGGGTTCCTTTTAATAAATGGCTTCATGTTGTTTTATTTCAGCTTCTTTGAAAAGAGGAAATGTTTTCCTTTTTAAATCTGAAGCAGAAGTCTATTTTTCCATCTGGAGGGGAAGTTCTAGAAGTAACAACCTCATTAGTGAAAGTTCAAGCCCAGTCAGAGATGGTGGAGAAGGGGGTTAAGTCTCATCTCAGGGTTGGGCTTAGTTGCCTTTAACTCCCTTCTAGTCGTGAGGAGTCCGTGTTCTCAAGCATTTGCTCTATTTCTGCCTCCTAATACCAACAACTTAATGGGGAGAGGAAAGTGAAAACAAGATAAATCTAAGCCTTTGAAAGTTCTAAGTCCCTCACATGTAAAACTGGGATATCAAATTCTACTTCATTGGGTTGTTGGAAGGATTCAATGAGATAAGAGATAAGATGTTTCAACAGTAAGGTCTAGCACATGCTAGAACTTAAAAATGATGTTATTTAAATGATTATATTGTTATTGTTGAGGGATGCCAGAATATGGTAGTTAAGAACCTGGACTGAGAACCTCAGCATGCCTGTATTCAAGTCCCTGTGCAGCCACGTACTTGTCACATTATTTGTATAAGTCACTCAATCTCCTATTACATATTGTTTCCATCTGCAAAATGACAATAATAATACTATTTGCCTCACAAAGTTGTTATGAGAATTGAGTTAATTCATTTAAAATGCTTAGAAGGGTACCTGGCACAGTTAAACACTTCAGACTGTTAGTGGTTCATGTAGTAGTTTTGCTTCTCTTGCCTTATTACATCTTTTTTTTTTTTTTTTTCAAATGAAACAGCATGGCATTAAATCAACCTCATGACTTAATATAGGCCAAGTGATATGGGACCTTTTGAGCTTTCTATGTTAGAAAACGGAAAATTGTCTTGATTTCCTACATGCAATTTATTCTTGCTGTATCTTCTCTCTGTCTAGTGCTTAGTATAAACAGTAGGTCCCTAATCAATTGTGTATTAAAATTCTATGCTTGCCCTTTCTGATTTTATACTATATATTGTATATTTGATATGAAATGCTTGGTTTTGTGACCATTTCCTGTTTCAGTATTCAAGTGTTAAGTCATTTCTAAAAGCCTCATAACATTTATTTATTTTTCAGACAGGGTCTCACTCTGTTGCCCAGGATAGAGTGCAGTGGCAAGATCATGGTTTACTGCAGCCTCAACCCCCAGGGACCAAATGATCCTCCTGCCTCAGCCTTCCAAGTAGCTGGGACTAGAGGCATATGTCGCCACATCTGGCTAATTTTAATTTTCTTTTGTAGAGATGAGGTCTTGCTATGTTTCCCAAGGCTGGATTATAGACGTGAGCCACTGCACCTGGCCTAAAAGTCATATACTTATTTAAATAAAAGCCACTTTCATACAAAAGAGGAAAAACAAACTGTTAACCTTTGAAAATTTAGCATACCATGAGGTGCTTCAAAGTTTTACTTCTCGTCAACAGATGCTTTACCTTTTCTGAGTTAGTGGCTCAGTTTTAGCTATTGGCTACATATAAAACATTTCTTAAGTAAGTACTGGAAATTGAGTAACAGTCTCAGTCAATATCTCATTAAAATGCATGGAAACATTGAAAAGGTACCAAAGATAACCAGTGACCTAGATAGTATGTGGAAAGGTTATCTAACTTCTAGGGCTTTGATAACTGATTTGGACATAAAAGAAAGATAAACTACAATACCTTTTGAATCTTTTGCATAGGCAATAAGACATCAGTTCCATGGGCTTTGCAATTTGTTGTAACAACACACAATATCACATGTTCAAGTTAACCAGCTACATATTTCATTAAAGGTGATCTATTCGTGGGAAAGATAAAGACTGACAACAGAGAAAAATAATAGATTGACTCACCTTACCTCCTCAGTTTAATAGGCTCTAAGTCCAAAAGGTCACAAGGACAACTGAGTCAGTGGGGCAACCCAGAGAAGCTAATCATTCATAAACCCTTGTATTGCTCTTCCCTACCTAACCCAGGAGGATGAGACAGGATTGGCTGTTATAACACAATATGTATGTAACTCTTGGAGACCACATAGGGTTGTGCCTTTAATATTAAACAGAACCTGGATTTGAGTCCTGGCTCCATTATTTCCTGGTTATGTGGCCTTGTGACATCACATTGTCTTCATTTGTAAAATGGGGGTAATAACAGTCTCCACTTCTGTGAGTAATTGTGAGAATTATAAAGCACTTTGCAATAGACCTGACACATAGTAAATGCAAAATAAATGTATCTATTATCATCATTATGTTCAATTATATTAGGTAAGTCACATCAGCTCTCTGGTCCTTAGTTTGCCTCATAAGACAAAATGAGCATGACTATTTGTACTCATTTGAGGGCATGGGGATAGATGATCTCCCAAGGTCATGTCCCATGATTCTTGAGTGAAAAAAAATTATATCTATAGCTATCTGTCTATATAGCTATCTCTATATCTCCATATATCCATATCTCTTTCTCTCTCTCTCATTCTCTCTCTCTCTCTCTCTCCATTTGTCTTGAACACAGAGCACAGGAGTAAAACTGACCCCTAATTATCAATCAAACTATGGGCATGTTGGCAAAGTCACCTCTGTGACGGAGTTATTTTGACACTCTCCCTCACACCCACATTCAATGTATTATTCATTAAACAAATACATAACAAATGGAAGTGCCAGATATACATCAGGCCATCTTTTAGAAACTGAGAAAACAAAAATTCAAAGTCTCTTTCCTCTTGGTGATCATTTTGTACTGTCATTAATGGACAATAAACAAATGAAGAAATGAATACCATGACCCCATCAAGTCCTGTGAGCTATATCTTCAAAATATGGCTCAGATCTGACCATGGCCACTGCCTTTCCTGCTACCATCATACAAATCACAATCATTTCTGGCCTTGGTTACCGAACCAGCCTCCTAATTGGTTGCCCTGTGTTCACTCCTGGTACCCTCATGTCTATTCTGCACCCAGCAACATATGTGGATATTACATCATAGCACTCCCTTACTTAAAACCCACAGATGGCTTCCCATCACACTTGAAACAAAAACCAAAGCCTTTTCGTATACGATCTATCCCTTGCCACCTCTTCAGTGTCTTCCTAACATTCACTCCCTTCTTCTCTCCACTGAAGCCACGTTTGTCTGTCTGTCCTTCCTTAAACATGCCTTTATACTTCCTGTCCCTCTGCCTGGGGTATACTTTCCTCCTATTTCTCTCCATCACCTCATTTGAGTTTTAGCTCTTCAGAGACATCTTTCCAGCTACCCTTCTCAGAATAAGCTGTCCATCCCATCTCTCTTTAGACCCTGTCCTCCTTTATTTCACTACAGTTTAAGTGAGCACTTTCTACCAGCCAAGCGCTGCAGTAAGTACTGCAGTAAGTCTCTGATGTGCATTGTCTTCTGTAATCCTGGCAACTCCAGGATATAAATATGGATGTTATATCTATTTTTTCAGATGCAGAAACAAAGACACAGAGAGGTCAGGTTGGTAATGGAGCTGGGATGTGACGGTCTGACTGCTATGCATGCTATCCCGCCCACAGAAAGCTCTTCCTGAAGATGATTCCTGTGGTACTTGGAGGCTGTTTTATGTTCTTTTAATCTTCCCTAAGGGTGTTCATTCTGACATGTCCATTTACCCCATCACTGTGAGCCTTTGAAGCTGGAGATCATCTTACTCATTTTTGCGTCTTCACCAACTAGCAGAGACTCTGGCAGGTATTACAGTCGTAAAAGTCTGTTGAACTGACCTCTATTAAAACGGGATTGGTGCTGGGAGCGGTATTCTAGGCAAAGTGCAGCCTCAGCCATTTCTCCCCCTCCCCTTTCTCTCAGTCACCCTCCCTCACGCCTTTTCAATGCCACGCTGTTCAAAAGTTTTTCAGGATGTGAACTCTTTAAACTAAATATTACAAATAATGGTTACAGAAACAGATTCTATTTGGCTCTGCTCTAGTCTCTGAAGAGTTCAGAGCAGTAGTGAGTGAGTGGCTAGAGTAGGAGCAGCTCTTATTCACAAGGGAGATGAACTGGAAAATATGTATACATTGCGTGTACACACAGACATACATGTCTACTTTGTATTTACAGAGAGAAACAGAGCATAAGATTTTTCACACTTCTCCTGCTCTAACTACAGTATGTTGTTTTAGTTTACTAGAGTGAATGATTATCCACTCCACAGAAAATTACTATTTTGGTTTTTGCTAAAGGGTGGTTTGTTCTACAGTAGAGAAGTACAAAAAGACTAAGTTTCCAAAATGAGTATTTTGTCCTATAGCAGAGCACCAGGGTGCAGAAGGAAGAGTGCTGGCTTGGGGGATCAAGAATTCTGCATTTACACCCCTCTCTATCGTGGACAAATTGTCAGATTGGGGTAGGTCCTTTCCTGAATTTCAGAGTCTTTCCTGGAATTATTGCTCATCTATAAAATACTTATTTAAGAAGTAACCCCTGTCTTCCATTTTCTGCTCTGTAATCTGACCTAGAGTAATTTTGGAAACTAAAGGTGCAGGTGTGGGAGTGAAATGGACCCAAGTGAAGACTTAGTTTTGTTACATCTGGCTGGAGAGAGACTCAGGCTCTGGAAGTCCCTGTTTCCTCCTCTGTGAAATGGAGGTAATAATTGTCCCCACATTACAGGGTTGCTGTGGGGATTGGTGAAGGGATACATGTAAACAGTTTGCTATTTGACACATGGCCTGCCACTGATAAGTGGTTACAGTAAAAATAGTTGCAATAATGATAATGACCAAAACAACGTGCTAGGATATGGGGTCAGGGAAGAGATGGGAGGCTTAAAGCAGAGGACACAGAACCTGACCTCAAGGAGGTAAAACATATAAAACATTAAAACAAAAAGGCCCGCTCAGAATCAAGCTAAGACAGAGGACATAGTCCCTGGCCTCAAAGAGGTAAAACGTATAAAACATTAAAACCTAAAAGGACAACCTGAACTAAGCTGCAGGGATAGGCAGAGACTGACAGTATCAGGATTCAGAGGGGAGCAAGTGCTCCTCAGACTGACATGGTCAGAGACTTCCCAGAGGTGATGGGAGAGGAGCTGGTCCTTAACAGATCTGGGGGGCAGGAAGGAAGAGGAGGCGATTTCCAGGAGAGAATGAGATGGGCTTTCAGAGGTCAGTATACAGGCTGCTTTCACGGAGCAGAGTGCTTTTAATAAAATGTAAGTGGAGCAAACGCTTGTCTGCTTTCTCAGGGAGTACAAATCCATAATCATTGTGTTCTTTCTACTCAAAATTCTAAATCTGAAATTGACTTCAGTCAAGGGCTAGTTAGGTACTGAGGACTGTGTTGGTGTAGCTTGAACACCAAGATATCTGCATTTTCCTGAAGCATGTGTGTAACTTGTGGATGTGCCCTGGACCAGCTGGGGGCAGGGGACAGTGAAGGTATTCACAAGAGCCAACTCCAGCTTTCCAGCTGTGCAGGCCCTCCAGGCACACAGGGAATCTGGCTGGAGAGTGCTGGAAGTTGAGTTCTCCCTGCTATGTCTCCTGTACCAGCTTGTCCTTGTTATCTGTGGTTGGGATCTACTATGGCGGCCACTCAGGAGTCCACACGTTCAGAGTTATTCTGTTGAACAGGTCATGAATATGTGTGCTGAGACTCATGGTTTGCTGAGATTCTGTAACAGGGTAAATTTTTAAGGGAACACACACACACTCACACACACACTCACACACAGGAAAGACTAGCTAAGTTGGTATCTGCTTCCTTCCACCTCCCACCAGGTGACAAGGCCAACACTAGATTTCTAAAGACCCATTGAGAAGACCCATTCTGAGACTAGAAACCTGGGGTAGGAGGCAGCTCATTGCATCACAGTGGGCACCAGTTTTACCACTGTCCTTTCATGCTGTGCCTGCTGAAGGGACTTGTCTGTAATTTCAGAATTCTTGTTTTTTGAGACAGGATCTCACTCTGTCACCCAGTCTGGAATGCAGTAGCACAATCACACCTTACTGCAGCCTCAACTTCCTGGGCCCTAGCAATCCTCTTGCCTTAGTCCCCCAAGTAACTGGGACCACAGGTGTGTGCCACCATGCCCAACTAATTTTTTAATTTTTGTACAGGTGAGGTCTCCCTGTGTTGCCCAGGCTGGTCTTGAACTCCTGGACTCAAGCGATCCTCCCACCTGAACCTCCCAAAGTGCTGGGATTACAGGTGTGAGCCACCACGCCCAGCCCAGAATTCTTGAATTACCCAGTGGAAGTAGGGAGAGGGTCCTTTTTTCCACCTTGCAATTACTGAATCCCCACAATATTCCCCACCAGTGGGAATGTGGTGGGGGGTATGTTGGAGCAGATTACATTTGATTTCAAGAAATGAAGTGTTGTGACATGTCTCGCACCCTAGATTTGAGGACTAAATTCTTTGTGCACTTTACCTCTATTCTTAACTGTCAACCACTGAATAAAGAAGTAAGTTTTCTTTACTCCTTGCTCACATCCCCACCACTGCTCCAAGTAGAAAGCTCAGGCCAGCCCCGGTACCTCTGTGGCTGACTTTTCAAGAAAGTGGCAGAGTCTCCTGGACCTCACTATGGTCTAAAGAGGAATTGCTCAGTAGAGCTGTTCCTTGAAAGCAGAGATGGTCCAGGAACCTGATCAGGTGACAAGCAAGTATAGTATTTGTATTTCCCATGCTCAGACATTAAAGGGCTTCAAATTAAGGGATCACATTACAATTGCAGAATTTACAAAGCAAATCTCCAAGAACAATTCTGTGACCCTTGGATCCCTCAACTAGATCAAAGCTCTAACAAAGGGTCAGGGTGGGAGAAGATTTGTGGAAAGAGTTCTTTGGGGAGGTCCTGTGCAATTTCTTTCTATCCTCCCAGGAGGGCAGAGAAAAATGGTTCTACTTCCTTCACCCCAAGTCTGCTGCAATCATTGCCACAATCAATTTTACCTTTTCATCATCCCAAAAGTAGTCCTGTACCCATTAGAAATCACTCCTCATGTCTCTCCAAACTCACCAGTGCTAGGGAACCACTAATCGACTTTCTATCTCTATAGATGTGCTTATTCTGGGCATTTCATATAAATGGAATTGTGTACTATGCAGTATTTTGTGACTGGATTTTCCACTTAGCATAATGTTTTCAAGGTTCACCCATGTTATATCATGAATCAGTACTTCATTCCTTTTTCCAGCCAAATAATATTCCAGCATTTATAAGATGGATGCTAGAGACCCATGTTTAGATATCCACATTTTAAAAAATCCATTCATCAGTTAATGGACATTTAGGCTGCTTCTACTTTTTGGCTGTTATGAGTAATGCTGCTCTGAACATTGGTACAAAATTTTTGTTTGGACATGTATTTTCATTTCTCTTTGATGTATACCTAGGAGTGGAATTGCTGGGTCACATGATAACCTTTGAAAAACTGCCATGTTTAACCTTTTGAGGAATTGCCGGACTGTTCACTGAATTACTTTTAAAGAGATAGTGGGAGATAAATATAAAATTGTGTTTTATGTCACAAGTTGTACTTGTTCAACATATTGATTGTAGATGAACCCAGCTGCCATCCCCAATCCACTCCTTCTGTAACCTTAGAGTTCAGGACTAGAGGACTTGAGGAGAGATAGGAGAGAGAGAGAAATAGAAAGGTGGGGGGGAGAGAGAGAGAGAGAGAGAGAGCGAGCACCCAAGCTTGAGTAAGAGTATGAACAGGAGCGTAAAGACAAGGGCAGTCATTAAAGATGACCTGGCCAGGCGTGGTGGCTCACGTCTATAATCCTAGCCCTTTGGGAGGCAGAGGTGGGTGGATCACTTGAGCCCAGGAGTTCAAGACCAGCCATGGGCAACACGGTGAAACCTTGTCTCTACAAACAAAACAAAACAAAACTATCAGGCAATCAGGCATGGTGGCACATGCTTGTAGTACCAGCTACTAGGGAGGTTGAGGTGGGAGGATCACCTGACCTTGGGGAGGCTGAGGATGCAGCAAGCCGTGATCATGCCACTGCACTCCAGCCTGGGTGACAGAGTGAGATTCTGTCTCAAATAAATAAATAAATATTTAGTGATCAAAATTGGATAAGAAGTAGTTTAGACTCAGAGGTCTGTGAGGCAATTAAGCCAACAGTGTGTGCTTGCCCACTATGTGGCTGCTGTGTGCCAAGGACTATATTTAGGTAGGTCATGATTATATACACATTGTTTTACCTAATCATCATAAACACATGAAGTGGCTGGTATCATTCCTATTTTTCTTTTTTTTGAGATGGAGTCTCACTCTGTTGCTCAGGCTGGAATGTAGTGGCACGATCTCAGCTCACTGCAACCTCTGCCTCCTGGGTTCGAGCGATTCTTGTACCTCAGCCTCCCAAGTAGCTGGGTGGCACACTATAGGTGTGCACTACCATGCCTGGCTAATTTTTTGTATTTTTAGTAGATACAGGGTTTCACCATATTGGCCAGGCTGGTGTTGATCTCCTGACCTCAAGTGATCTGCCCTCCTCAGCCTCCCAAAGTGCTGGAATTATATGCATGAGTCACTGCACCCAGCCATCATTCCATTTTATAAATGAGAAAGCTCAGGTAAGTGACTGGACCAGGGTCATACAACTGTAAGACACAATCTGGGATTAGAAATCTTGTCTGCCTAACTTCAAGGCCAATGTTCTTGACTATTACATGCCTCCCAGTTAGCCTGTACTCCTGAGCTTACCCTGGCAGCTCCTGAAAGACCAGTTTTGCATGTCTCCAAAAACCCTTCTATGTAGAGGGGTTTGCTGGGTAAATTACCCTCAAAAAAAGAAAAGAAAAGAAAAGAAAAGAAAAGAAAAGAAAAGAAAAGAAAAGAAAAGAAAAGAAAAAAGCCTGGATACAGTGCTTCACACCTGTAATCTCAACATTTGGAGAGGCCAAGGTGGGAAGATTGCTTGAGGCCGGGACCAGCCTGGGAGACATAGTGAGACCTTGTCTTTACAACAAGTTTAAAAATTAGCCAGGAGGTGGTGTTACACACCTATAGTCCTGCTACTTGGGAGGCTGAGGCAGGAGGATCACTTGAGCCTAGGAGTTGGAGCCTGTAGTGAGCTATGATTGCACCACTGCACTCCACCATGGGGAACAGAGTGAGGCTCTGTCTCTTAAAATGAAACAAAACAAAACAAAAACCCAAACTATGTAGTGTGTGCCAATTTCCATGGTGTAAGTATTCTTACAGCAGATCTCAAGCTACCATCACTTTATCAAGTACCTTACAAAATTCCTGATTATTTAACAATCAGCTCTCATTAGCCAGCAATAGTAATTCCAGCACATCATTGCTTTGATGCGTTTGAGTTATACGGACCTTTGCTCTTGGTCTTTGGCTTCCAACTACCCATGTTCTAGTTAGGATCACGTGCATCCTTGAATATTATGGTTAATTGAGGATTTTAACCTGTAACACTAACTCAACCATTTCTGGGGGAAGACACGCCTATAAAACCTGATGTTTCATGACTTAAAAAATAGAAGCAAAGTCATATTAAAGAAATGCACCAGGCCGGGCGCCGTGGCTCACGCCTGTAATCCCATCACTTTGGGAGGCAGAGGTGGGTGGATCACCTGAGGTCTGGAGTTTGAGACCAGCCTGACCAACACGGAGAAACCCCATCTCTACTAAAAGTACAAATTAGCCGGGTGTGGTGGTGCATGCCTGTAATTCCAGCTACTCAGGCGGTTGAGGAAGGAGAATCACTTGAACCCAGGAGGCGGAGGTTGTGATGAGCCAAGCAAAATTGGGCCATTGCACTCCCACCTGGGCAACAACAGTGAAACTCTTGTCTCTAAAGAGAAGGAGAAGGAGAAGGAGAAGGAGAAGGAGAAGGAGAAGGAGAAGGAGAAGGAGAAGGAGGAGAAGAAGGAGAAGGAGAAGGAGAAGAAGGAGAAGGAGAAGGAGAAGGAGAAGGAGAAGAAGCAGCAGAAGCAGCAGCAGCAGCAGCAGCGGTGGAGGTGGAGGAGGAGGAAGAGGAAGAAGAAATGCATCAATTTTGTATGCATTTTCCTCTTTTACCTCTAACTAATAGTTAACATACTTTTAGGTTCATGTGAAAAATGTAGGTTGTAAGCCAGTGACCATATGATAGAAGCTGATGTTGACAGAAGCCAGATCTTCAACACAGTATTTCTTAGAGTCTGCATGTTCTACCAGAATTTTAAAATATAGTATGTATTTTTCATGGTAATCTTAAAATACTTCATCAGTTATAAAGAGAAAGATAAAACTTCTCTTTGTGCATCCTTATTTGCCATTCACAGCCATTTAGCAAAATGGCTTTTGTTTCTTATGGCAAATAAACTCTTTGGTTGGGGAGGAGGAGAATTTTTTTTCCTTTAAAATGGGTGTGTATGTGTGTTAAGGTTGAGAAATCCTGCTCCATTCCTTAGAATCTGATCACTTTTTAAAATATTCACCAGTCTATATTCTTTCCAGATATTTTACAGATTTTTTTCAGTTTTATTCAGCTTCTATTGTTTTCGTACAAATGGGAAAACTCGTGATGACACCCAGCTCTTACTATGTGCCAGGCCACTGAGAGCAGGATAAACTGGCAATCTGTAATCTTCCAACCAATTTCATGTGGTTCGCCAGAGCAGGATTTGCAGAAATAATATTTCCTAACTGCTAATGACCAACTTCATTATCACGCCGCCCTGAGCTAACATTGTGCCTTTGGCTTATAATGGCAGTCATTAGATTCTAGAAAATTCCCTTTCTGTCCTGTTTCTAAATTTGATTCCTCCAGAATCAGAGAGAATACAAATCCTCCCAAGCTTTGTGTATAACAAGTGGATGTCTGGATAAAATAAGAACCCACATCACTTCAGTGCCTGGGCACAGCCCCTGATTCCACTGGAAGAAGCCAAGCTCCGGATGGACGCCACAGCAAAGCACACGCGTGTCGCATGCTTGGAGTTTTCCGAAGGAAATTAACTAAATAACGCCAACATTCTTTCCCTTCTCTCCTTTCCACTCTTCACTTCCCTCTATAATGAAGCAGCTTTAACTCAGCTCTTTAGCTCTCTCACGGGGGCAAAAGTGTTTGACAATTTCATTCTCCTGTGACCTTTGATCAAAAAGAAAAGTCTCTTCTCTCTTTCACTTGTTTATTCCGAAAAGTGCTTCTCATCAAGGCTATTGAATTTCACTGAAGACGCAACTTTCTGAAACAAGATGTTCTGAAAATGCTAGTTCAAAGATGCATCCTTTAAAAACAGCAAAAGTGGCACTTTAAAAAGAACCCAATCGTATTATGAGTGGGTCCGATTCTGTATTCAACAAAATTATTGTGGCACAGTTAAATAGCAGGTTGCTAATGCTGTAGACATAAAATCATCCAATGAATCAAAATGAGGGTCAGATCTTCCCTATGTGGTCATTCGCTTGTTTAATGTCTGTGTTCTTTCTTCATAATGAACCCAGTAATGGAACGTTTAAGTGGAAATGTTCAGTAGCAATTTAAAAATATCGGTGGAGTGCATCATAGGTGCACAGCAGTTACCACCCACTTTAGAGGCAAAGACGTCAATAAATACATGGCCTATAATGTATAAAGCTCTGGGATACATAGGTGATGTGGGTTATAAATAGGGGATACCTGGCCTCAGAGAGTTTGTAATCTAGAGTGAAAGAGAAACAAGTATGGAAATAACTAGATCACAGGCAATTACCCATGTAACGTATATTTCCTGAACATTTCCCACAGGCCAGGCACATTTCTAAGACAGGTGAGACACTAAATTTCTTCCTTCAACATATATTTATTGGGCATCTACTACAGTCATCCCTGGGTATCTGTGGAGGATTGATCCCAGGACCACCCACGGATACCAAAGTCCATGAATCTCAAGTTCCTAATATAAAATAATGTAGTATTTGCATACAACATACAAGCTTCCTCCCATATACTTTAAATCATCTCTAGATTACTTATAATAACTAATACAATGTAAATGCTATGTAAATAGTTGTTATGCCATATTGTTTAGGGAATAATGATATGAAAAAAGTCAGTACATGTTCAGTACAGATGCAATTTTTTCCCAAATATTTTTGGTTTGTAATTGGTTGAATCCATGGATGTGGAACCTAAGGATATGGAGAGTTGACTGTATATGCCAGCTACTGTTGCTGAAGCTGTGGATATAGCAGTGAACAAAACAAAGTCCCTGCTCTCCTGGAGATTATGTTCCATTATGTTCGATTGGGGAGATGGAAACTAAAGAAACCAATAAAATTAAGCAAATGTAGTTTCAGGTAGCAGTAAGTGCTATGAAGAAAACAGAATGGGGAAAGTGGATTAAAAGTGACAGAGCAAGGCCAGCGGTTGCGGCTCACACCTGTAATCCCAGCACTTTGGGATACCAGGGTGAGTCGATCACTTGAGGCCAGGAGTTTGAGACCAGCCTGGGCAACATGGCGAAACTCTATCTCTACAAAAAATAAAAAAATTAGCAGGCATGGTGGCATGGTAATGCATACCTGTAGTCCCAGCTACTAGGGAGGCTGAGGTGGGAGGATCACTTGAACCTGGGAGGCAGAGGTTGCAGTGAGCTGAGGTCATGCCACTGCACTCCAGCTTGGGTGAAGAGCAAGACTCTGTCTCTAAAAAAAGTGACAGATGGGACTACTTTAGCTGGATGGTCAGGAAAGGCCTCTCTGGGAAGACTTTTGAGCAGAGAGCTGGTGGAGGGAGGGAGAGGGCTGTGCAGCTCTCTTAGGTGGAGAGAATTATGAATGCAAAGGCCCTGTGGTGAGAAGGAGCTCGTGTTTGTGAAAGAGAAAGGAGGACAGTGTGGAGAGTGAGCCAGGGGAAAGAGGAATTGGAGAGGAGCCAGAGGTCGGATCATGTGAGGCTTTGAAGGCTGTGGGAAGGACTTTGATGTTGTTCTGAGTATGACAGGAAGGTGGTGGAGCGTCTTGAGCAGGAGAATGATGTCTGACTTCTGTCACCTAAATACTTGCCTATGTGTGAAGTGACATATGTATAAGAGTTTTTGTTTGTTTTTAAATTGTAGCATCGTTTGTAATAGCAAAATAATAAAAAACAACTTAAATACCCACCCCTAGAGGGCTAGTTAAATAAAACGATGGCACATCCCAGCCATGGAATATTATATAGCCACAAAAAGGATGAGAGGATCTTTACGCACTGGTAAGGAATGATCCCCAAGATATATTGTGAACTAAATAAGGTGAGGTTCAAACATAGTGTGTCTACTGTGCTGTTTGTAGGAAAGTGAAAAAAAATACGCATGTATATGAACCAAATATTTCTGGGAACTGCTAACACTGGAATCCTCTGGGGAAGGAAATTGTATAGATGAAGGATGTAAGTGGGAATGGCACTTTTCACTGGATATTCTTGTACCTTTAAAATTTAAAATCATATGACAGAGCCCTTTGCTCATGTGAGGTATCTATGACCTGAATGTGATTCTAGAATTACTTTAGAGCCAGAAGACCACAGCACTTTCAGACCAATCCTTCAACCAAAGACCTTCCCGACTATTAAAAGGTGGTTGAAGAGGTGCCCTTGAACTGAGTATTTCCCCAGGGAGGAAACGCCTCACTCCGTTGCTGAATTCATCTTTCCAAAGCCCACTTGCCAAACCCTTCACTTGTTCTCCACTATTCACCAAATTTAGTGTCAACTTCTTTTCCTGCCTGTGTTAGTCAGGGTTCTCCATGTAGATAGATATTGTAGGGAACAAACTCACAGGATTATAGATGCTGACAAGTCCCAAGATTTGCAGGTTAAGTCGGCAAGCTGGAGACCCAGGAGAACTGATGGTGCAGTTCCAGTCTGAGCTCAAAGGCCTGAGAACCAGGAGAACTGATGGTGCTGTCTAGAAGGCTGGTGCGCTTGAGACCCAGGAAGAGAGGACATTTCAGTTCAATTCCAAAGGCAAGAAAAAGCTGATGTCCCAGTCCAAAGGCAATCAGGCAACAGGAATTCTCTCCTATTCTGGAGGGGGTCAGCGTTTTGTGCTATTCAGTCTGTCAAGTGATTGGATGAGGCCCACCCACGTTAGGGAGAGTAAGCTGCTTTACTCAGTACACTGATTTACATATTAATCTCATCCAAAAAGACCCTCACAGAAACACCCAGAATAATGTTTGACCAAATATGTGGGCACTCCATGGCCCAGTAAATTTGACACATAAAATTGATCATCACACTGCCATTGAGGGGCACCCAGCCTCTTTTTCCAGCCCCACCTCTCAATTGCCTCTCTGCACAGTACCCACTGGCCACACTGGACCTCTTTCTTTCTTTCTCTCTTTCTTTCTCTCTCTCTTTCTTTCTCTCTTTCTTTCTTCCTTTCTTTCCTTCCTCCCTCCTTCCCTCCCTCCGTCTTTCTTTCTCTTTCTTTCTTTCTTTTTCTTTTTCTTTCTTTCTCTTTTTCTTCTTCTTTCTCCTTCCTTCCTTCCTTCCTTCCTTCCTTCCTTCCTTCCTTCCTTCCTTCCTTCCTTCCTTCCTTCCTCCCTTCCCTTCCTTTCTTTTCTTCCTTCCTTTCTTTCTTTTCTTTCTTTCTCTTTCTTTCTTTCCTTTCTTTCTCCTCCTCCTCCTCCTCCTCTTCCTCCTTCTTCTTCCTCTTTTCTTTCTTCTTTCTCTTTTCTTTTTGAGACAGAGTCTCACTCTGTCGCCAGGCTGGAGTGCACTGGCGTGATCTCGGCTCACTGCAACCTCCACCTCGTGGGTTCAAGCAATTCTTCTGCCTCCCTAGTAGCTGGGACTACAGGCGCCCGTCACCATGCCCAGTTAATTCTTTGTATTTTTAGTAGAGACAGAGTTTCACCATGTTAGCCAGGATAGTCTCGATCTCCTGACCTTGTGATCCACCAGCCTCGGCCTCCCAAAGTGCTGGGATTACAGGTGTGAGCCACCGCACCCGGCCACCCCTAGTGCTTTCTAATCATGCCTGGTTTCTCCCACCTCCCTGCTTTGGTCTACTTGGGTCCCTGCTTCATCTTTTCCTGTCCAATTCTTGGCTGCTTACTGAGGGTCACTCAATACCACCTCCTCCAACTGGTGTCTCCTCCTTTCCTCTCTTCCTTTCCTTGTTGTGAGGTTATCTTACCTCTTTATCCCTCCTTTGTTTATGTCTCTCTTGGGTATTTAACATACTTCCTTCCTATAATCATTACTTATATGTTTATCATTGAAGTGAGATGTTTAGCTAGAACAACCTTTCTTCACCCTCTACTCTTCTGGGATGCGTTGCAGGAATTCACTAACGAACCGCTGGAAGGATGGAATCCCTTGGGAAATTCTCTTACAGGAACAAATTGCCTTGACACCTTTTTTTTTGTGCTGGCTCTTACTTCCTTGTCTGGAAAGTGAAGATGATAATAGTATCTACCTCAAAAGCTTGTTGTGAAGATTAAATGTGATGATGCATTCAAAGCACCTAACACAGGATGTGGTGAAGAGGAAACCCTCTTAAAAGGCAGCTATTATGGCCAATGGGGAGAACCCCCCTCAGAAAGGTAAATTCACAGTCACCAGCATCCTGAGGGGTGTTTCCCACAGGAGGGTGCAGCAGACAGCTTTAGTGCAATTCACTAGAAAGGGTGTAAATTGGGAAATGCACTCTGTTTAAGATTTAAGGCCGGGCACGTGGTGCCTCATGCTGGTAATCTCAGCATTTTGGGAGGCCAAGGCGGGCAGATCTCTTGAGGTCAGGAGTTTGAGACCACCTTGGCCAATATGGTGAAACCCCGTCGCTACTAAAAATACAAAAATTAGCGAGGCATGGTGGCTCACACCTGTAGTCCCAGCTACTTGGGAGGCTGAGGCAGGAGAATCACTTGAACCCGGGAGGTAGAGGTTGCAGTGAGCCGAGATTGCGCCACTACACTATAGTCTGGGTGACAGAGTGAGACTTCATCTCAAAACAAAACAGCAACAAAAAAGATTTAAAAGGAACCAGTCTGATCCCTCTGTATTTCCTAGAAAGGAGCAAGTAGTTCTGGATATGAAAGTACAATGCTTGAATGTTTCTGATAAACCCCTCCGGTGGCAGCTGCAGGGTGGTTAGAGGGAGTGGGAAAGGGCAGTGCAAGAGTCAGAAGGAGCTGACACCCTTGGGAGGCTGAGGCACCCGTGGTTCAGCTTAGCTGAGGGGAGGAGGAAGTTGAGCCGGCATCCTTCAGAGGACCCTGGCAGCCTTCTGTCCTGGGAGCTAAGCTGGGGCATGAAGGCATGAAACCGTCCTCACAGGGCTAATAAGAGTTACATGCTGGTTCTGGGCAGAAATACAGTTATAATTAAACAATAATCAGTGGACACTTGGGCGCACTTTCTTGTATCTGTAAGTCGTTGCACTAGATACTGACCATTTGCATCCCCATTGTTTCTATAGACAGGATTTCTGACATTAGGGCCATGAGCCTTTTTGTTTAGGAATTGTTTGAGATGTTCTTCAGATCCTGAATTCCAGTAGAATGGCTTATGCCAACCAGTTTAAAGATCCCCACAGAGGAATCGAATCAGCATGAGGATGCAGTTTCTTCATCTCCCTGTCCCATGACTTCACCCTGCACTCTTTGACTAATCAATGATCTCCACACCTCACCCACTCCAAACCCCTTAAACTCTCTAGACCCAAACTCTTCAGGGAGGTGGATTTGAGGTTTCCTCCCATCTCCTCATTTGGTTGCCTTACAATTATTAAACTCTTTCTCTGCTGCAATCCCTGTTGCCTAAGTATACTGACCTGCTGTGTGTGCATCAGACAAACCTATCACAGCAGCACTTTGGAGTAGGCTGAAGGGATCTAGCAGACCCTCCTCCCCCAATTTTATGTATTTATATTTTTCACTTTATTTTAATAAACATTACTAAAGTATAGCACTCATGCAGAAAAATGCAAAAGTCAAAAGGTAGCATTCAATGAATTTTTACAACGTGAATCCAGCCATGTAGCCACCACCTAGGTCAAGAAATAAAACATTACCAACAACCCAGAACTCCTTGCTTATTCCCTGTCATGAGTCCCCAGCCATATCCTAAGCAGTAACTGCTAGCCTGACTTCTAAAAACAGATTAGTTTTGCCTTTCTTCATCTAAATAGAATCATAAAGTATGTACACTTTTGTGTCTGGCTTTTCTTTTTGCTCAAGTTATTTTCTTGAGATTTATTCATTTATTATGTGTAGGATTATTTCATTCATTCTTATTGCTGAATATAATTTCATTGTATCCATAGGTCACAATTTATCTGCTCATTCTACTGTTAATGAACTTTTGGGTTGTTTCTGGTTTTGGGCAGTTACAAACAATACTGCTATGAGCATTCTAGTACATATCTTTTGATTTTCACGTGTTTGCATTTCCATTGGGTAAATACCAAGAAATTAAATTACTGGGACTTAAAGTATGCACATATTTAGTTTTAATAGTAAGGTGATTGTGCCAATTTATACTTCCACAAAGAGCATGTGAGTGTATATCCATTTCACCTAATTCCTTTACATCATTGGCAATGCTTGGTGTGGAAAGCTTTAATTCTAGCCATCATATTGAGGCACGTTAGGATGACCAGCTCTTCTTTTTTTTTTTTTTTTTTTTTTTTTTTTTGAGGGGGAGTCTGACTGTGTCGCCCAGGCTGGAGTGCAGTGCTGTGATCTCGAGCTCACTGCAACCTCTGCCTCCTGAGTTCAAGCAATTCTCCTGCCTCAGCTTCCGGAGTAGCTGGGATTACAGGCGCCTGCCAATATGCCCAGCTAATTTTTGTACTTTTAGTAGAGATGGGGTTTCACCATGTTGGCCAGGCTTGTCTCTAACTCCTGACTTCAAGTGATTCACCCACCTCAGCCTCCCAAAGTGCTGGGATTACAGGCGTGAACCACCATGTCTGGCAGACCAGGTCTTAATAGTGCCTCAATTTGGCAGTGGAAGGCAATGGCAAGAATAGGTCTGATCCATTGCTTTTTTGATCTCCAAAGTGAGATGTTCTTGCCCAAGAGGACCCAGCATGAAATAAGGGGTGAGAGGAGAAAATAGAACTTCTATTTATTTGTATTTTTAAAACAGCTTTATTGAGCTATAATTCACATACCATACAACTCACCCATTTAATGTGTACAGTTCAATGGTTTTTAATATAATCACAAATGTGTGCAACCATTAGCAAAGGCAATTTTAGAACATTTTCTTCATCTTACAAAGAAACCCTTTACCCTTTAGCTATTGCCCCCTCCTCATCACCCAGTATCCCCATCCGCCTAAGCAACCACTATTCTACTTTCTGGCTCTATAGTTTCCCATTTTGAACTTTCATATGAATAGAATCATATACCATGTGGTCTTTTGTGGCTGACTTCTTTCACTTGGCATAATGTTTTTAAGATTCATCCATGTTGTAGAATGTATCAGTACTTCGTTTCTTTCTATGGACAAATCGTGTTCTGTTGTTTGAATATACCATATTTTGTTTATCCATTTGTTCATTGATGGACTATATGTACTTTAATCACTTTAAAGTGTTGATATCTTCCATGTTTTATAACATAGTACATTGTTACATAATTTAATGTATTACTGTAAAAGGATTCATCTGTCTTTCTTTATAAGTCACCTCATCTGTGGTTTATGAATAAATAAATATAAGGCCGTGTGTGGTGGCTCATGCCTGTAATCCCAGCACTTTGGGAGGCTAAGGTGGGCGGATCACAAGGTCAGGAGTTCGAGACCACCCTGACCAACATGGTGAAACCTCATCTCTAATAAAAATACAAAAATTAGCTGGGCAAGGTGGCACGTGCCTGTAATCCCAGCTACTCAAGAGGCTGAGGCAGGAGAATCTCTTGAACCCAGGAGGCAGAGGTTGCAGTGAGCTGAGATCGCACCACTGCACGCCAGCCTGGGCAACAGATCGAGAGGAGTCTAAAAAAAAAATGTATACATAACTACATATACTGGAGAGACAATCTCAAAAAGATTTTACTGATATGAGTCCATGCTTAATAATGTTTGAAAATCTTTGCCTTAGAACTAGTGTTCATTCCTTTTGGGTTAAAAGTAGAACCGACTCCATTTTTTGGTGTGCTTAAGCCCCAGAATAGTCATTATTTTTTTTATTTTTTATTTCAGATAGTCAAGGTAGAAAAGGGAACGAAAAGGGTGGGTATTCCTTCTAATGTGGCAGATGAGTGTTCCAGCTCATTTAAACTTAATTTAGAAAAATAAAAGAGATATTACCACATTGGATGTATCAAAGGTTAAGGAGCTGTTAATTCTAAAATTATATTATCCACCCTCTAGGAAACTCTAACAGCAGCCACCATGTTTCCCTCAAATTGGTGTCTTCTCCAAGGGTCTAGCACCGCGTCCAGCCTGTCCTCTCTCTGGGACACCCCTTCTGCCGTAAATGCATCTGGCAGTGCTTGGGGCCAGCTCAGCTTCCCCCAGGGAGGATCTCAGCCAGGGATCCTTTGGTTTCAGGTAACAGGACCTCACTCACTAGAGTGAGCACAGCAGCTCTCCAGGGAAGTGTGATTTTGCTCCACTCCTCCCAGGGAGATCTGTCATTGTCTGGAGACATTTCTGATTATTATAACTGGAGGGTGCTCCTGGCATCTGGTGGGTAGAGGTCAGGGATGCTGCTAGACATCCTACTGTACATAGGACAGTCCCCAGCAACAAAGACTTATCCAGCCCTAATCATCAATCTCGCTTTCTAGCATAAGGAGAAAGAGGGGCTTATCAGGAGGTCCCTGAAAAGGACCTAGAATGGGAAGAATCAATTTATGTGTGCATTAATTCTCTCTCTCTCTTTCTCTCTCCATGTAGTTTCCTATTTTCACATCCTTCTGAGAGTGAGTTTTAGTCTTTCCTGTTTACAGACTGGCTGTTTCTCTAAACAGCAGCATATGATGCTGCTCCCAAATTCACAGGTCCTTAGTTCAAGTGATCAGCAGAGACTAATGAGTATCTCTGCGTGACTCAAAGGAGAGGGACAATGATACACCCAGCCAGTGACAGCTGTACACTTCTTATTTCATCTGCTAAGGCTGGATGGCAGGATCACTGGTCCACATTGTTGCCAGGTCCTGTTCCTGCATATCAGAAGGAGCAATTCCTTAGAGAAATGGGATCCCAGGTTGAATGAACTGTGTCATAACACTTACAAGGCTTCCTGGAAATCACCATTCTTGTGTCCTTCACTAGACCCTGAACCCCCCAGGACTCATCTCTATATCTCCAAGATCAAAGTACATTGCCTGGCACAGTGTGGGCACTCAAAAAAGACTCCTTGAAAGAATGAGCATTTACTCATTTGCTTTTACGTGCAAATAATAATGAAAGTCCCTGTTTACAAACCTCTCAATGAAACACTACAAAATAAAACACAGTAAGTTGGGAGAAAAGGAAGAAAAAACAACAGTGAGCATCTTGAGGCACATCCTTGGAAAGGGCATACCTTCACTGAAAGGAGAAAAAAACCAAACCTGGAAAGTGCTTGCCTTAGAAAGTGACTGAGTGGAAAATTCTTCCTTCTAAGGCAATTACTGTCAGTCATGGGCAGTACAACTCTACATAGGGAAACACTGGTGTCAAACCTCATTATAGGAGATGATTTAGAACTTCACTTGGCATTTCCTCCCACATTCTGAAATCAGAACGTCTTCACATTAAAGAAAAAAAAAAAAAAAAAAAAAAAAAAAAAA